>NC_063221.1:19063353-19366456 GCF_020740725.1 Corvus hawaiiensis
AGATCTATAATCTAGTATCTCCAGTCTAAATAAAAAAGTGTCAGATATGGCTATGCTACTCAGGGTATCAGGATATCTAGAATACACCAATACTGCTATCCTAGCTTGGAATTTCAGATCAGGCGCTCTGTTTTGTACTATGAAGAATTTTTTCCCTGCTACAAAGGGTTTTTTTTCACACTTAGCCTAACACAAATTTGTTCATCTCCATTCTCATTTTTTAACTCCTGTCTTTTTAAGAAATCTCTTGTGAAATTAAAGAGGTGCATCATATTCTTGCATCACACTCTGACTACAGTTAGGCTTTGGCTTACTGAGCTTTCAGATGATGCTGCCAGCACCACTCTGCCTCCTGAACATTTTACTGCAGGCATGGGCAGCTTACATGTTCTGAAGCAATTACTGTATTAAGTACCCAGTGATGTATCCTTCCCAGAAACTGAAAATAAAAGTATAAAAGAAATCTGCACAATAATTTATGGGCGTTAACATATGGGTGTAAGTTTCTCTGTGGATAATTATGTGACTATGGACTATGCTAATAATGCCAAGGATGCTTTGATACATTAAAAAAATTTCCCACAATGATGTTATTGAGCATTTCCGTAGTCAGAAGTACACCTGCAGACCCCTGTGACAAGACCAAGCACCAGGCTACGTTAGCATGCCTTGGAGGAGAAAAGGTTCCCAGCTCACAGAAATTTCTCCCAAAGCTTCCTTTGACTTGCTGGCAGGCAGCTGGCATGGAGCCCCAGTCCTTGAGAAATTCTCCAATACATTGCTCATCACTCCCATCATAAGAGCTCAGGGTATGTTCAGTCATTGTGGAGATACCAGAAGCAATTCCACCCCAAAGGCTGCCCTGTGATGTGGGCTCAGGCTGCCATGCCTCTGCCTGTTTTCCAGTATTGTAATTGCCCAGCTGGAATTATTCACAGTTTAAATTTTTAAGCCTTCAAATTTTTAAAATATTTTTAGCTTTTCTTCAATGTCTAATCCTTTGACCTCTTGCATTAACTCCGTGTAAAACTGCACTGTTCCAACACAGCAAACCACTGCCCTACTGACACACAACTACCAGCATTAGGGAAGCATCCTCAGGGATACAAACGTTTATAGAAGAATCAGCTGGGTTTTTTAAGCGGTGTCAGGGAGGCAGAGTCCTGGCCTTGCTCTGGGGTGGCAGTGGCTGTGGGGAGGGCAGGAGATGCTGTGGTGCAGGGGGGGCAGGTGGCAGGTTGGATTTGGAGAGGCTGTGTCTGCAAATCCTGCACCCTGTGAGCATGTCAGGCATGCTGGGACCGAGCCTCGGCTTGTGGAAATTATTACAAGGCAATTTATACCAAACAACCATCCCGACTGCTGTGTTTGTTACAAACCTGGCTGCAGTACAGTAATGTTTAGTGGATTAATAATGTTTGCTTTTGGCTTCTCCTACTCCCTTGGCAAACAATTTTCATGTATAATAAATGTTCTTATTTAGTCTAACTAGAACAGAGCCCAAGGGTCAGAATAGCCAAACCCGCATGCTGAGAAGAGACTCCAGGTTTATGCACAAGAGAGCAGCTTTCTTTGCTCTCCATGCCAGGGTCCAGTGTTTGGACCCTTCTGCAGGGTCAGTTTTGCTGAGCAGGTCCCCCTGAAACTGCAGAGGGGCCATGCCACATGTCCCCTTCTGCAGGAACTAATCTGTCCAGTCAAAAGGGTCACAGTGGGCAGCAGAGGCAGCACAGAATCACTGGGACAGGCAGATATTTCTTGGCTGTTCAGCATCTTAAAATAGAAGAGCATATTTTAAATTTTAAAAATTTATTAATATATATATAATAGGCAAAAAGTAAACATTTCACACAGGGCGTGCTGTGAGGGCACATGAGGCTGAGTAAGGGGCTTATGGTCTTGCATTTGCAAAGAAAGCCTTAGAGTTACAAACCCTTTAAAAATATATATGGTTTATTTTGTTGATTATTAGTCTCTTTTGGGAAACAAAGAGTCTGCCCATGTGTCATAACATGTGTAGCAGAAATACTAGGATATGCAAATACAGAAGTTACACAACAAAAGCAAAACTGAATTAAAGTTGTTTACAGTTAAAAAAATGAGAGAACCAGATCTGCAGCCTTTTTATTGCTACACCACTGAAATGAGCATGTGGACAGCCAGGCTGCTGAGGTGCTTGTAGTGCTGTATGGTACAGCTGTTTCTCTGCATCTTCTTCTGCTCTTTATGCCTCCTCAGTTACAGCTAAAATGGAGGCAACCAGTCTTGGGTATAATGAAAGAGAAATGTTTAAGTAGTCTTGTAAAACTTTATGACAGCTATTAATTGACCAAATAATTAAGAACAGCAATCAGCACTTATTTCAAGTGATGCACTGGTGACGTCTGGCCTGGGGAGTAGGGTGCTGGCAACACTGTTGTGACAACCAGTGAGACACAGACTCTTTGCTAGGGCACCCTGTGACCCAAATGCTGTGGCTGAGCATTTGAAAATGCTACAAGAAATACAGGTTGTGCCACAGATCCAGGCACTCTCTGACACACACGGTGAGCTCGTCAGCACTGTCTCCAGCGGAGGATTTCTTGCCAGCCCTGTCCACTGAAGGCATGCTTACACAAAGCTGTGGGCAAGATACAAGAGCTCAGTCAGGTAGGTGAGGTTAGTGTCTGCCATGAAAAGATAGGCAAGAGAAATTAATTTTGTCTTGGCTTATCTGAGCGATGCCCTAGCATCCCATGGCACAGTGTTCCGTGTCACTGGCAATTTTCGCTGCCACAAAGGTGTTGCTTGACCACAGCTAGCAAAACAGCGAGAAGTAAGTATGTAAAACAATTTGACAGGCATCAGAGAAAGAACATTATCAAACAAATTCTTTATCAAATGTTATTGGGTCATATGCAGAGAAAATAAAAAATTTCTTGCAGGATATCTAAGCAACAACACTATTTTCACTGAGCTATGAGACTCAAGCTATAAGCTACCTTCAGTCCAGACTGGCTGATTATGAAACCTATTCCTGTACAGTTCTCTTCATTATGCAGGCCACATACATTATTTCTATCTCTTCAAGAAATATGCACAAATATTTTCTGAAATTAATTCACTTGACACCTTGGATGCTTCATAGTTTGGCTGATTGTTCAGGATGAAAAGGGAAGGAAATCTTTGGCAACCTCTTGTGGTTGTGGAGCATTTCTTTATACCTACTTCCTTTTAAGACACTGTTGTGGAGGATCATAGTAAGGACTATGAACACAGCAAAACAGAAATTTCAGTGGGACAACCAGCTCTTCAGACTGGAGTTTATATTAGCAATTCAGGGAAAAAAAAGGAATTATATAGAAACATATAAATATGTTTAGGAACATATTAAATACAGATACATTTTTGACATTTGAACGCAAGAATGTGTCAGGATTTTGCAAATCAGCTTTGTCTTTATAGCAAGACCATGCAAACTTAGGTCCTAAGCCTAAGACTGGAGGTATTGAAAATTAACAGCCACATCTGTTGTGTAGGTTAAATAACATCTTTCTTCAAATATATTCTTCTCTTTATGTTTTTTCCTAATTGTCTCAATTTTTCCTTTGGCAGCTATATAACATTGTAACCAACCAGAAATAACTATGCAGATGGAAGAGGGAGAATGTAAACATTCCACTTTTGCTCCTTATTTTGTTTATTTGTATTTTGGACATGTTTATTTGTTTATAAAATTGCTGTACATGAATAAAAGCACTAGAAATATTCCCAAGCTATTGGTTACAGATAATTTAAAGATGATTTAAAGTTCATTAATTCTCTAGAAATGAATCATGTAAAAATAAGGCCTTCCTGTCCACAGATCTACTCATCTCCCTGTCTGGATCAAATTTTCTCAGCTCTTTTAGAGATTCAGCCCAAGCTGAGCAGAAATGCTGTGATTTATCTCGACAGTGCCAGAAATCAAGGGCAATTTTGAAGTATTTGGGGATACTTATGCCTTGCTACCTGCCCAGTCCTGACAGCCCAGCTCATGAGAGAGGTTTCTGTTGTCCCTCCTGTCCCACACCCAGCCCCACTCCCAAGCTGCCCAGGGATGCCTGTGCAGGGTGTTCACAGAGATGTGCTTTGGAGCAGCCCCGTGCAGCAGCGTCCCTCCTGTCCCATCCCAGGGGAGGATGGTGAGAGGAGCCGGGGGAGTGGAGCAGGGCCCAGCACACACCCTGAGGGCTCCACACCACAGGAAAACAGCTCCCCTTTACCTGCACACCACCTGCTCCTACAGCTAACAAGGGGACAGCAGAGCTTGTCTGGAAACTCACAGGGCTGCTTTCCAGAGTGAAAATACAGTTCAAGGGAGACATTTCCTACACTTTCCATGTGACAAGGGCTGTGCTGGTTGGGAGGAATGGTTTGTTATAGCACTCCGGGAGCAGAAGTGCAGCTTTCATAGTCGATTATCAAATGCCTGAAGGCTTTGTAGATCTGATCATTCTGGGTACAGATGAACCCACCACTTCTCCAAGCTTGCTCAGCAGCACGGTTCAAGTCCCCAATACATGTCCACTGATCTTTGTATTTCCTTGAAACAGCCCATTTGGAATGATCATTAATAGAATGAAAGGAGGAGTTCAATGGCATCCCTATTACGTTTATGTTGTAGACGTGGTAGTCAAGAGAGCAATTTGAGTAAAGTTTTTCGCCAGAACGCTGCCAGGATTCAGCCAACAAATCAGTCTTCAGTTCCTGAGCCATCCAGGCCACATAGATATCTGTGGAATAACACAGTGTGTGGGGAATCAGTGTTTCAAGTTCCTTCATTTAAGAACAGACCGAAAAGCATAACCTAAATTGTGCTCATTTCATTGTAATGCATGAAATCAGCCAGAGGGGATTTTGCCCCCTCCCCTTATTTTGACTTTTTCAGAAGTTCATTTCTACTTTTTCGCCTTCTAGAAAACCTGTTACAAACAATCAGCAGGAAAAAAGGGAAAGGACAAAAAAATTGCAAGTCTTCTTCGTAACAGAAAACCCCCAGTTGATTCAAACCCTGTATTTCTTCTTGTTGTTACTGTTGAATAATGGAACATAAATTTTCTGAAAAATCTAATTGTTGAATACCTTAGGATGGACCAGACAGCTTTTTGCTTTGTGGGGCTAAGAGAACGTTAGGATGGGACAGCACGCCTTGCCCTCTGTTACATTATTTCTGAAGCTGAACTTTTTTTCCCCCTCAGAGAAAATATTAATTTAAAAATAATTGATTAATTCATATTTTAAGAATTAATTGAGAATGTGTTATAGAGAGAGCAACAGGTTTTCTTACCATCTATGAACAAGTGTGACTTTGCAAAGTGGAGAAAGGTTTCCCCATGAGCTGACTGGAGCTTGGAGAGGCGGCGCACGGGGACCGAGGGCAGCCGGGACTTTGCACAGAGTTTCTGGAGATTTGGGAGATCAGCTTGGAAGATGTCAGGGATGGAACAGCTGTAGACTCCTGGATTATAACTCAGCATCTGTTGGTCTGAGAAAAACCCACAGAAATGAACACATGCAGAATTAAAATTGGTTAAAGCAAAGCAATCAAGAGAACAAAATTCTGTCTTGGACAGGGAAGCTAAATCCTTCAATCTTCACAGCCTATCTCCTGGATGAGTTAAGTGTCAAAGTATCTTATTTTAGCAATCAAGAATTTGTGTATTGCTTTGTATTCTGACTGGCTCTGCAGCACAAAGACTGGCTGGGAGACTACACTCAGGCTTTCCACTTACACCTCATTATTTTTAGCAGAACAGTTAACTGGTGGTCTTGGTCCACGGCCACTTCCACCCATGCTCATCTTCAAGCCTCTCTGCAGCCACACAGCACTCAGACATCACGTACAAATCCAAACCTGTCTGTATTTACAGGAGTAGTTTCCAGCCAGTTACAGCTGCCAAGCCAAATGCAAACAGAGGAGCTGCCAAAGGGTCTAGTTTGGTTTTAGGGAGAACAGAACTTAACTTTCAGCATCTGGATTGAATTTGCAGAAGAAATCAACTTTTCTGAACAGGGCACAGCTTAACTGTAGGAGTCCTTGCCATGGACAACATAAAGAGCAAGGGAACAAATGGGCTGTTTAGATGAGTTAATTGAAGACAAGTCCATCAGAAACATTCCAGTCTTTCTGGCTCAGGAAATCCCTGAACCACAGATTAGCAGAAGCTGGGAGGATGAGGCAGGAAAAGCATTAGCATATGCATCTCATTTGTTTGTCCTCTTATACTAAACACAAGCATAGATGTGTTTCCACAAACACGAACCTGGGTTAGACAGCTCTGAGGTGTGGCCAGCCTGGCAATTTGCAAAGCATGTCTTTCATTAATATGATTTGAGGTTTGCAACTGAGAAGAGAGTAAAAAAACAGCGTGAAAAGAGTTGAGGAACATGACAATATGACTTCTTGTGATGTCTTTTGATAGTCCCTTTTCAAGATTCCAGTACCAGTTATCACTGTCAGATAGTTCTGAATCTTGCAGCTATATTTTGTTGGTTTTGGGGGTTTTTATATATTTAGTATTGGCAATTTTTGCAGCAAAGAAATACCTGGGAAATTCTAGGTGATATTTATTCCATACTTCATATTTCTGATGAGTCAAGCCTACTACTCCAGCTCAAGCAGTGGTTGCCTTACATTTTTTGAACTGCAGATGACCGTTGCTGAATAAGCTATTACTGTTAAAAATTATTAATCATCCTACTTTATATTTCCAAAGCATTTTGTATGCATGGACTGAGTTTACTCTTAATATGCACTTGTGACTATTGTTATCCTGATAGTCCCCAGAGGGAGATGAAAACAGAGTGGAAGAGTGAATTTCCCACATTCACACAGGAAATCATTGAACAAACATAACTGAAGCCAAGAATGCTCTTTCCAGGCCCCACTTGGTTTCCCAATGTGACAAAAACCAGTCAAGAACAAGGAATTTTTGAGGTGAAACCTCAAGGAAAGCAATCAGAGAGGTGTGGCGGGACAAAGGCTTTCTTTGGGAGAAGCTTTTCGTACCTATTTCTGTGAATTGATCATATTTGAAAGTTATACAGATGGCTGTCTGTCCGAAGGACTCCCCAGTAGATGGATATCCATAACCATCCTCAGGGATGGGAGGGAACAGGGGCACACTGTGAATCACCCAGAAGCCTTGTGATTTATCCAAGAGCAGAAATCCTGTAAAAAAAAAAAAAAGTTACTGCAAATGAATTAAGGAGGAAAAAACCCTGAGACGACAGAGCTGTTGGTTTTGCTGCTGCAGACACCATATTTCAATGGGTTAATGTCTATAGTAAGCTGTTCTAGAGTAGATTAATAGACCATAGGAGACACTAATATTGTATTAAAATTGCATCAATTCTTTCCTGCATAGACTAACTCAAACTGTCATCACGTTTCATTTAAAAAAAATCCTTTCAAATCTCCTTCCTCTGTCTTTAAAAGTTCTGATGATTTGGTGGTTGTGACCGTCTCTCCTGAGCCGTGCCCACTGCTGCAGCCTGAAAATACAGCCCTGCAAAACGTGCTCATTTCCATGTCAGGCGCAGCAAACCCCATCTGCTTCCTCAGGGTAACATTTAGGCCTCCACTGGTTTACACTTATTTAAAATCTTGATTTTCTGTAACTGCATCCTGTAGCATTTCCATGATCTTGGCAGCAGCTTCGTGTCCAGAAAGTTTGGAGGGGTTTCTGTTGAGGGCATCTTTCCCTTCACATCTTGTACTGCTTTGCCATTAGGAGCGGGATGGTGTGGTTTGTACTTACTAAAAGGACCAGTATGAGTTCCAACTCTTGAAACAAAGAGTCCATAAGCCCCAAGATCCTTCACACAGCACAGGCATAGCAAAAGCAAAACAGAAGCTGCAGCATAGGTAACTATACAAAAAAACACACACCATGCAAATCACTCTTCAGTTTTGCTTTAGGCAGGAATTTTAGATATGCAGATAGACAAACAGACAGACAAGCAGATGCTATCCACAACTTTAGAAAGCAGAAAACAGTAGTTTGGGACTCTCCCTGTACCTTTGGTGTGTCCACATTTCCACCCTTTGGAGTCTGATTCAGGGATCTCATCGTTGTATATTGCATATGCAGTGGTGTTCCTCTGCAGGGAAACACACATTTCTGAAACACGACATTCAGGAAAAGGAAGGCATTAAAGCAAACATTTGCTGGGAACACAAGAAAGAATTCAGGATTCCTCTGTGTGACCATCGCAAGCCTAATCCTGCTCCCAGTTCAGCTGACACAGTCTCCACAGATATTACTGTACTCTCAGTCACTGCAGTAGCCCTTTCCCAAGGATTGGATATGCTTACTAAGCCAGTTTACATGGGTTTAGCGGGCACTTGCCTGCAAAGAAGTTCCCCTCTCTGTTTTTTGGGCCTCTCTCTGATTTAGCAATCAGATCCAGTAAAAATATTTGCTGAGCAAAAATAGACATGACAACTGTTCTTATAAAGGGCAAGCAATTAAAGCTTTTTTGCAAAATATTTGCATACAGCCACACCTTATTTCCCCCGAATAGAGAACTTCAAAGGATTTGGGACATGCCTCCCCTTCCAATGTATTATGAGTTTGTAAACACTTTATTACAGCTACAGTGAGACCTGGGATAGGACAGTTTTCTGGACTGCCAACATTTGAGTGACTTCTGGGAGTCTCTTCTACATACAAATTAATTTCACCCTACCACAAACCCACAGCAGAAATGCAAAGACACACCCAGACTCCCAACAGTACTACATAGATGGGAAAAATAATTATAGGCAGATCTTGTGATATTTTACAATCACTTCACACAAACATAAGTGAGGTGTCTGTCTGTGGGAGCAAAAAAAAGAAGGCCAACAAGCAACATATCACTGCTGGAGCAGTCACAGTGATTTCAGGGGGAAAATCAAAACCCAGGTTTGATTTGAGTCAGAGTGTGAAACGCATGCATACAGGAAGGCTTAGGACAAGTGTCTGTAACAATTACCACTGACCCTGGCTTGAATTCACAACTTCAGATGTTGCCCAACATGAATTGCAGAAAAGAAGCCAAAGGGAGAAAGTACGAATACTCTTTTTTTGATGGATAATACTCTAATCATATGAAAAGCTTGACTAGAAATTAGAAGTTTGAGGATTATTCCTAATTGTAGGCAAAACTGCAAATAATCTGCCCAGCTGTCGAGGTGCTCCTCCCCTCTGTGTGTTTTAGTAGATCTATTGGTCAGGCCTGGCCTTACCTCTATGTGCTTATTTTGGCTGCTTTCATTTCATCTGCAAATAATATCAAGTAACCGTACCAAAAAAACGAAATGTCACTTGCCTTGGATTCATACGTCTCATACAGCTGCTGCAGTGTCTGTCCCAGAGCACTCTGTGTCATGTTGATGAGGTATTTACCAAGCTGCCACTGCGGAGCCAGGGCATCCATGTACAGGTATTCCAGTCCCAGCATGGGAATCTGTCCTTTGGTATGTTTTGGCAACTTGTAAAGAGCGAACCTGCAACAGGGAAGAGCAATTGGTTTTTTACCACCACCTTGTTTGAATGTATAAATCAGTATCTCCTTCCCTGAGGAAAAGAAGGGTGAATCCAGGGATGCCTGGGCTGGAGGGGGAGCGGCGTGGACATCTCAGCCTCAAAGCAATGACCCGGCCCAGGAACCAGCTGCAGTTTGGCAGCACAATCCCTGCTGCAGACAAATTTGTTCTGCTTCTCAGCAAGCACAGGAGGCTGATTCAGCACCAAACTCCTGTTGCTGTGGCCAGACTGCTCTTGGTGCACCTAAAGAATTTGTGGTAGCCTTGGTTGAGTCTATGAAATCCCTATTGCTCCTGGTTCTGGTAAAGAACCTCAAGTCTCAAACCCAGTCTAACATTCCCCCAGATCAAACAATTTCTATATTTTTAATATGGCTTTATATGAAATAGATAAAATTAGGTATTGAAATTTAAAAATGCACTATATTATGTTTATATGTATCCCAATCACAAAGTAAGTATAAAGCAATGTGATAAAATGTTGTTCCAATCCTAGTTTTCATAACAGACTTGTACTCTGATGAACTGTTACAGACTGGAAATTTTCAAACCATTAGCCAGGAACACAAATCTCTTCAAAATTGTAAAGTACTCAATATTGTCAGTAAATGGCTCAGTTCATACTAAGGTTCCTGATAAAGTAAACAAGTTTTCCCAGTGCACAAGTCCATGGGATTAATCAGAATATAATTAACTCAGCCACTTTCTCTGAGGGCTGTAATTGAGTAATTTGCTATTAATGTCAACAGTAAGGACTGGGTGGCATTATTTTTAATCTATACTATTTAACAAAAATGCAGCCTGTGCTTAACCCCTCAAGTATATCAGGAGGAGTAACCCTTGCCCAGCTGACTTACAGGCTCAAGTCGGTCACCAAAGACATCTCCAAACACAGGTAAGAAGTGGCAGAAGAACATTCTGCTATTGGGAAAACATTCCCATTAATCCATGGGAAATGTAGGCGTATAGGCAGAAGAAAAACACACACACTAGTGGTGGTCCTGGTAATCCACCTGCATTGCCACTGACTGAATGATCTCCCTAAAGTATCTCAGGAGAAATAATTTCTGATGACAGATCACAGAGAATAAAATGATTTATCTAACTAGGCTGGAGAGAGTGGTCTGTGCCTATACATGCACCAGGAGTCACAACAATCCTTTTATTTGAAATAAAGATTTGAAATGAAGATTTGGAAAGGAGAGGAATAGCAGTAGTTACAGTAGTAAGAGCTGATCCAGGAATTAGTAGATGAAGCCTTCCCAAACTGCTTTGAGATGTACTGAAAGATTTATGCTCTGGAAGTGTTTACAGCCTAGCATCAGACAAATCCACCTTAGCAGGTACGCTTACGAAATGCTAGTCATTGAGCTATCAGGAAATTGCCTGACAATTCCCAGTGGATACATGTTTTGGCTCTTTCCAGAAAGCCAGCTGAGTGTATTACCAATTAAAGCTGTATAAAATCTTTACTGCTATTCGTGCACAGGAAATTTCTCAAGAGCTTAGGCATTTGTGGGAGCAGAGTAAAAGTTATTTTCCTGAGAACCAAGGAAATGCAAAGCCTCTTAGACCCGATTAGCATTGTCACATTGTTTGCTTGTGACTGAATATCAACTTACAACAAAGAATCACATCTTCACTTCTTCCCCTCCCCCTGCCCCCCAATAAAAAAAGCCCAAGCAAACAATGTGCATGGTGGCTTCAGTCATTGTCTAAACATTTCTCAGAAAGCACAGTTCTGGCTTTTATTTGCAGGGAAGGCATCCGGCAGAATACAGTGAGTTTAGATGAATAAAGGAAAGACTCTGCTCTCCTCAGAGAGTCGATCCTATGGCCATTTGCTCTGGTAGCCCCTATAGGAGGTGCAGTGAGGATGGTGGGATGACATCCTGAGTGGAATGAAAACACGTGTGAGCCTTTTGCCTGCCCAGACACTGCACGTGGGGAGGATCTGCCAGCCCAGCTGGGGAGCACAGATGGGATCAGGTCAGATCAAGCGATTCCTCTGGTTCAGCAACAAATGAAAGGGTGTGTGAATACTGAGTAATTATAGAATACTGCAGGATGAAACCACTGCATATCAGGAATTTGCATAAACCTCTTGCTAAATGAAAATAACACTTCCGGTGCTGTTGGTTTAAAAGGGCATTGACATGTTTTGTTTAAGAGAAGGCTCTTCTCAGCAGTTTCAGTTCTGCTTCTCCTGTCAACTTCATAGCAACCAAATCCAGAATCCAAAGCCTAACTCTTTCTTCTCAATAAACTAGGATGATCCTGCCAGACAGGCAAGTTTCTCTTCTTTTGATCAGGGCACATTGGAAAGGAAATCCACCTGTCCTACCTGCTAAATTTGTGAAAGGGAACATGGATTTGCCTGTGCAGACCCCCAAGTTCCCTCCTTGAACAGGCCCCATGTCACTGGCATTCACATGGAGGCACAGGGAATTACTCCTAGCCCCAGCTTTCAAAGAATTTCTCAGAAAATTTTATTACAAAAATTGTCTTCATTTAAGAAAGGGATAGTTTGTATACATATGGGTCTGTTTTTGGTTTTTTTGGGTTTTTTTTCCAGGGAGAAAGTAAATATCTCATACCTTTAAGTTGCTGGGTAGCTGCACAAACTAAGAGTCTGATTCCTGAAAAACTTACGTTATCCAGAAGGGCCTTGGCAAAGGTGCCAAGTCACAGGGATGGATTAGACCCTCATACATTTGATGCTATGCCAACAGAGAGCAAAGCTCCTGCCCATGGTGTGAGGAGCACCTGCCTTCCCTGCAGTTAGCTCTGTGCACAAGGGAAGGGATGGGCCTACTTCTCTAGCACTTGTATCCAAACTAATCATCGTTCACAAGAAAAACATTTTTATTTTGAAATTGGTTGATATTTATCTTCAGGAAGCTTATGTGCTCTTTATTTAAAGAGCCCTCATTTCACTTTTTAAACCTGGGCTGGATATTATGCAATTGTACTTTGCGTCTTTTCATCTTGAAAGCGCATTAACCAATTAATCATTTAATACCCAAAGCTGGGCTCGCTGCTGGCAGCAGGATGGCACTAGCGGCACCGTGACGGCAACTCCGGACAGGGAGCGACCTCTGCTCCACTCACAGGGCACAGCTCGGCCACGCTGCTGCCACCAGCCCCGCGGCGGCTCAGCCTCCGCTGCCCCTCAGTGCCGGAGCAAGGGGACGCGGCCCCCACGCTGCTGTTCAGTACCAGGCAAAGGGGAGATGCAGGCGCTTTCCCCGCTCGGCGTTTCCCGGGCCAGCTGAGCCCGAGCCCGGGCCCGGCCGGTGCCCCCGGGGCTGCCGCTGGCGAGCGCAGCTTTGGCATCCCAACACAGGTTACGCTCCCTGAGACACGAACGCCGTGTAAAACAGTGACTATTCTGCAGTTAGTCATAATGCAGCATGGTGGTTGGCTCAGGGAAATGAAATCAGATTTCAGTAACTTATCCTAGGTTTTTCAAATGCACAGTTCAGCCACTACTCCCAGGCAAAGAGGGCTGAACCAGCGACTGCCTTGCACTGCTTCTCGGTGACCCACCCACTTCCCGCGGTTTGATCTCACTGTTTTTATATACTCACCCAGCCTTTCTCCCCTGCACGGTATTTACTCACCAATCCACCGTCTCCCCGTCTTCATTCCTGCAGGAAATCTCAGCGGCCCACAGGGGCACGGAGGAGAGAAGTAAGAGCAAAGCAGGGAGGCACCGTGCAGATCCCGCAGGCATTTTGGTTTCCCGGCTGTGCAGGGCGAGCCCCGAGTGGCTCTAAAAGGAGAAGTTGTGCTGCGTTAGCTGTCCGCTCCTGCCCACGGAGCGGGGAGCGCACCCCGGGCGCCGGCCGGGACGGCGCAGCCGGCCTGGGAATCGGGTTCCACACCAGGGACGGCCATGGACAGCGGGGCAAGGGCTCCTGGGAGCTGCCGGAAATTGCTCACGATTTCTTTGGGCAACAAAATGAGTTGACAAGTTATGTTTTTGAGCAAAAAAATATTTTGACTATTTAGAATATTCATGGTATTCTTCTTTTTAAAAGCCCCACCCTGCAGATACCGAAACCCTTTTTGTTTTTTTGGTTTTTTTTTTTAGTGCTGCATGACTGATGTACAAATTTTTCACAACTATCTGAAAAAAACCTGGTGTTCGGACAAACAAAACAACATCATTTCCAGCTCACTGCTCCGCCCAGCCCTCGTAGTGAGCGCAGCCCTTGCACCGTGCCCGCAGAAAGGGTTCGCGGTCAGCGCTGGGCCCCGCCCGATCCTGGTGGGGACCTTCAGTCACCCCTGGGGATTGAGCCCGTAGGGACTGAGCCGGAGAAACGCTCTGATCTCTGAACCAAACTAATTGACTTACAATTAGTTAATGCTTTTTAAAATTGTTTTTTAAGTGTATTAGCATTTCTCTTAGGAACAAACATGTCTGAATTGAGCAATTTCACATCTGATAATCTTTTAGCAACTCACACATAAAAAGCTTCAATTTATATTTTGGTGTGTAAAATGCTTTCTCCCTCCTCATTAAAAGGGGCTGATTTACATTAAAATATGTTGATACGGAGTATGGGATATTTCAGCCTCAGGGAAAGTCCAGTGCAATGAGCTCTGGATATTTTAGCACAACAGAAATCCTCACAAGCTTTGCAGTATTTTGTCGCCTTGCTAGTACAGCCTCTCCAACACTGTAAGAGATGTGTAAATGGGGTGTGTTTGACAGAAGCAAGGTAAGACTTAATAATAGGGCTTAATGCAAACAAAACCAATAATCCCAGAGAAGAGACTCAGTGAAGGTCTATATCGTCAGGACTAATTCAAAGATGACAAATGAGAGACTAGTCCACTGTGACTCCTCTTCTATAATCTGGCCCCCAGAAAATTTTAAAATTTTATCACAGCTGCAACTAATATAATAATAGTCTCCTAAAGCATTTTTTCTTCCCATCAGGACTCTGCAATTTATAATGAAAATATTCTCATTATCACAGGTAATCACAAAAAATAAAGGCCATGGGCATTGTTTATGTTTCATTGACAGCATAACTTGGGCTTCCACTGTGTTTCTTTACAACTGACTCGTATTTTCTTTGCAGATCAAGGACCTTGAAGTCCTCAACTGTGAATATGGCAAGAATACAATTAAGTTCCTTCGCCTTCATAGAGAGGGAAAGAAGCATTTTGTTAAAGAAGTGGAAGTGTGTGCACATCTCCGACTGACTTCTCCTCAGGAGTACCTGGAAGGAAACAACTCTCTTGTGATACCTACAGATACCATAAAGAATATTGTCCTCGTGTTGGCCAAAAAAAATGGGGTATATTTTTTATTTTTTAACTAGCCTTGCTGTTTCTTATAACTTCATTTGGAAGTATGTGTTATATTAACTTTTTATTTTCAATTGGCATATCAGATCAGTACCAAAGTCATTTTCAGTGATCTGAGAGAGAAGTTTTCCCTCCTCCACTGCTTTTCCTGTGGACTCTGTCTTAGTTTTCCAAAGCCTTTTTTTCCCAAGAGCTAGCACTGTTTTTTGTGAATTTGTCATATAAAAGCCATCTCTTCTTTTTTTAAAAGCCATCTCTTCTTTTTTTTTTAAATTTAATCGCCCATAATCCTGCATTATTCCTATATAGCATTTTTAAACAGGTCTCAAAGTATGACATTCCTCTTAATTCTTTTGTGCTTTTACTGCCATCAATTGCATGTATCGTAATGACAATCTGTAGCACTGAACTTCTCCATAATGAAATCCCATTTTTACCCTGAAAACCTTAATTAGCATATCCCCATATCAATCAGAATAATCACTATAAATTATTATTTCAGCATTATATCCTCAAAGCATAAAACTCCTACAGCAGTTTCTCTCAGTCCAAGGACTGCAGCTCACTGTACCACAGAATGGGAGATTTTTGACACAACTGTAGCTGCTATTTGCAGCATATGCTGCAAGCTGGTCAAATGACTGGGCACAGTGAGCCAAGCCAGAAATAAGAGAAATGTGTTTTTAACCACACTGATTCTTCTCAAATACTTAAAACAACCAGAAAAATCTACTTTTGTACATGAGGTAATTGCTTCTTTCTAATAATACTGTTTGCTATCTTAGATCCCAAGTTTAGAACAGTTTGCTATAGATATCTGCAATCACTTCATGACAACATTTTGCCAAGTGGCATACGTCAAAACCTACGTTCAAGAAGTACCATGGCAACGTCTCCATGAGGTATCTAAAATACTAATACATTCCATTTCTTTATCCTGTAGTCATTCCTCACTCTCTTAGCTCCTGTTTTCAAATTAACATAGTATTTATGGCACTTTTACTTACATGTCTGCTCTACATTGCAGGATGGCGTTCCCCACATCCACTCATTCATATGTGTTCCTGATGGAATCCGCTTTTGTGAAGCTGAGCAGTGCCGGAATGGTGAGAAAAGAATTGGCAATGTCCCCTACTTCTCTGTAAATATTTCTGCCAATGAGAGATGAAGATGGCTTTAGAGATAGCTACAAGTGTTACAGGGCTTAGGGCACAGCCAAACTGCCCCACATGTCTAAACCAAAGAATATTTTTATAGTGTAATTTTGACGTTCTTGATCTCTGAGACATGGCTGAAGAACTAATGTAGCTCACGTTTGTATGTATATCCCAAATATGGAATGGTTACAACAGCACATCCAGCAGAACTGTTACATTTTGCCACAGGATTGAACAGCCTGCTGAAAGAAAAAACCTGTACAAGTCTCCAGTGCCTCTTGGCATCACCTTTTTAAATGTTACTAGTAATGTTAACTACTGCTGTACTTTTGGCTGCTTCAATAGTATTGACTGTATTTTCTGGAAAATGTTAAAAAAGACACCTGAATTTTTTTAAAAACGAAACAAACAAAAAGAGTTTATACTTTCTTGAAAAGCTGTTGCTCTTAATGTAGATTGAATTAAATTTTTCATCATCCTGAAAATTTAGCGTGAAATTCTGCAATTTCAGATTCTACACAAACAGAAAGCCTTAATGGCTTACTGAAGAAACCACACTTCCTTCTTAGACTTCCCTTCATGTAGTCCTTTAGTTGTTTCTTTAGAATTCCCTGCCTAGTTGAACAATAACCAAAGTGAAGATTTTCAAATCACTTTTATTTTTCTTCTAAGAGAACGTTCTCTATATTTAGCATCCTCCTATGCGCCTATCAGCCAGACATGGGAGTTAATTTCTCAGTTAATCCTATCTTTTAACAATTTTCTTATCGTGAAAAAAAAACCCAACCTAGTGAGGTTTAACAGAATTATTTTTTGCCATTATATCAGCTGATAAAAGGATCAGAGTTTTTTGGAAACTCAAAACATCATAAGTAACTTAACAGAATCAAAATTTGTCAACTGAAGACAGCATGAGCGCAAAGCCTCCTGAAAGCACGGCATGAGCTGTTCACCTTGGAAACTCTCCCTGGGTGCCGTATCCTTTGGAGCGAGTTTCAGGTTGATTGCTGCACAACCAGCCAGCCTTTCAGTCAATCTTTTGTTGCAAAGAGCTCTTTCAAACAAGGCTAAGTATTTGAATATAAGACAAATATCTCTCCAGGTTCACTGATAGTATCTGCACTACATTAGTACCTATGTCACAGTCTTATACCCAAGTGATAAATCATTCAAGATCTGTACAAACCCCAGAATATCCTGTCCAAGGTCAGTCTCTTCTTCAGGTTTTTTTTAAAGCTTTAGTAAATAACAGGGGGACATAGAAAAAATGATAGATATACCTCTTTATACTCTTTCAAAAACAATAAGAAATGTAAACAAGAAAAGAAATAGATAAAATGCAGTTTCAATAATATCCAGTCACAGAGCAGTTTAAAAACACTCAAACCTCTAAATAACCATGCAGTTTAGAAATGTCTACCACAGTGGAATTATTTCCAGTATAAATTCCTTCAAAGACATAATTTAAAGGCAAAATTTGCAAGTCTTCCAAATCCAAGGCAGGATTACTATGCACTTGACATATTCAAGAATTAATTTTGAACTAACTTGTGTGAGCACCAGCAGCAGCACAAAATCAGCAGCTTGGGCTTCGGCCACTGACTATCTGCACAGGCCCCGAATGAGCCTGCATGCCATGAAGTTTCTCTTTTCTGAATCAGCTTTTTGGCAGCTCAGGTCAATGAAGTTTTCAGTTACCAGCTTGGTGTGCTCTAAATGACTGACTGCTTGAAATTGTTTAGCTGCTGTTCAAAAGGTGTGTCAGAAAAAAATGTTCAGGTCACAATTGCTTGGTCTTTAGAAGACAATGACCCACCCATGCAGCAGGGATCCTCAACAGCTTGTTTTATAAATAGTGGCTAAGAGCAAAGCCACTGTCAGTTTGAACCTGTGGGTGGCCTCTGTATCAGTGCCAGTTCCTGCTCATTAGCTGAACTGCAGGGATTTGCATTGGCTCCTGGCTCTTTCTCAGAGATGCAAAAATCCCAACAGGAAGGGTATCTAAAGCAAATTACTGACCGGGGCTCTGTCTTTATACAGAGAATTTTTACACTTCTCTGTATTCTTGGAAAAGGCACCACACCTCTTGCTGTACATCACAGCCTAGTAGCCTACTTAATTTCCCTTTAGAACCATTCCTAAATTGACATCAGCGTGAGCCAACCAACACATCCCAATTCCAAGCAGGTGAGATAAATAAAGTCTATCTTCAGTTTTCCTTAACTGCAGATCACTTGATGGGATTCTCTGTTTTCTAGATTGACCTCTGACTTCAGTAGTTTCTGTCTTGTTTCTTACCTTTCTGCCAATATCAGTGTGCAGAAAGTTACTGTCTGCTTTCTAGCTCTGGAGCTGTCAATGCAAGTGTGCACCCAAAGGTTTCTTTTCTTTGTGTGAAAAGAAGCTCGTATTTTCTTGTAATTTTCAATCACAGGTCCTCTGATTGTCTTTGCTGGAATTAAGGACCTGAAACTTATGAAGACAACGCAGTCTGGATTTGAAGGCTTCTATAAGAATGAACACACCACACTGCCTGAAAGGCATGACAGGATTCTATGTGGAGAGCTCTTCTGCAAATGGTCATATGGTGAATGCAAGGATTTTGACTTCGACTGCATATGGTATATGTTATATCAAGTAATATTAATTTCCCCATCTATACTCACAAAGTCCCTCTATACAATACAGAAGGTCTAAGGGCCCCATCTGCAGCTGCCGTGCACCAGCCACTCGGGTCTCAGTGGCAGCACTAAGCTCTTGTTACGAGGGGTAAGAGGCATGTCTTAGGGATACTCCTCTCTCAGGGCACATCAGTGGACAGGATTCAAATGAACAGTTCAGTGTTCAGTACAGAACTCTTTAGGAGAATAAAATAACTAATTTGTTAAATACCTTTAGCAAAACCTATTTATGAATGGTATATCTGCTGGGAGGGGGGAGAGGAAACAGAATCTGGGTGACAGGACAAATTGTTCTTCCAGAAAATCCCAAAGGCTATATATTTGTTAGAAAAGACATGCAAAATACAAACAAAAACCACTCTACAGTAGAGCATTATGAATCTAAGCAGAGACAGCTGATACAAGGTTTTGTAAGAACCTGTGTTACCTCTAGGAAGAAAATCCGTGAATGTATCCTTGAAGCCTTTGCTGGACCACCTGACTGTGGGGAATATTCACCCTCTTACCAGAAAACTGTCAACTGTATCCAGATGCTTGTCCTTTCCAGAGTGTCACAGGTATCTTCTTTCCTCCTAATGATGTTTTACCTCAATTTACTAACAATAGCGAATGTTAATTACACCACTGGGAAGACCAACATGAGACTATTATTTCCTCTGTCAGTTGTAAGACTGGAAACTCCCCAACATCACTCAGTGCTTGGCAGCACTTGAATAAAAGTGAAAGGTGTGCTACATGTATTCACTAGATTGCATTTGATCACGTGTACTGGGGGGGTGGCATTGTTCTTTTTTACACCGAGTGAAAAGCCTGCCAGGCTGTTGGCTGAAAAGGTGCCCTAATTCATGGTCTCATCCATTTTCATGGTTTCAGGTACAGGTCATAGAAGTCGTCTTGAACAACACTTTTTATAATGTTGTAGACATGAAGAATCTAGGCTTGACCAATGACAAAGAAGTAAGTAAATGCTTCAAAGACAACTTCACTGCCCTCTTTAGAAATACTCAGCCTTAAAGCATAGCAGCAGTTCTACATAAAACAGAGTTAAAGTGAGCAAACTTTCTCTCCCAGTCCCGGTAAAAGCTCCACATTACCTCTAAAAAATATTTACACTGATTACAACAGGAGGATAAATAATTGTCTGCTTGTGTTATTGATAAAAGCTAAAGGTGCAAGTGGAATACTCTGGACATCAAAAGGATCTGTAACAGAGACTGTCTCTGAAAAATAATTGCTGTTTTCTCTGCTGAATTTGACTGTCCATGATAATGTCAACCTGTCCATTTACCCAAGCAGAATGCACTGTGGCATCCCAGATTGGTCCAACAGTGGACGAGGTACAACCCTGGGATCGGGGAGAGAGCAAGTGGTAGGGGATGAGATGTATTTGCTCCTCCCTCCACAGCTGCTCTACCTGCCAGCTACATCCAGCTGAAAGTCTGTTACATTATCCTCACATGAAAGAGAGAAATGGGGTAATTCCATTTGGCATCAATGGTCTATAGTCTGTTTATGCTCTAGTCTCTCTCTGAAGTCTTGTAATTCTGCTACCATGCTCTCCTGTTCTTGCTCTCTTTCAGGTGGACATTATAGATCCACTTTTACTTGTGATAACCTATCTTCCACTGATGTTCATAAGAGAAAGAAAGGGCCTGGGCATGATTTTATAAGGAGGTGAATAGTCACAATTTCTGCTGGCACATCCCTGTCTCAAACATAACCTTTGTGTTTGTGCTCATCCCCCTCAGGTTTTGGTTCCAGTGGAAGCTCCTTATGGCTCCTGTGCTTGCACACTTGGTCGGAAGAAGTTTTTTGAAGCACAAGGCCATATGCTGAGAGATGAGAGGAGATGTCAGCTTGGACTGGCAGCTGCCCAGGGAAACTAAACCTCTTGGCTATACTCAACCTTCCTGATAAACTTAATAGCATGGCTTTCCTATCAATGTTTACTCCTTATTGGCCTCTTCCATTGCTGACTACTTTTCCCTCTATGAACTCCTAAACATGGGATTTATGAAGGACCCTCAGGAATTCAGAAATCAAAGTCTGTCCCTGAATTCCAGTGTGATTTGCAGACTGAAATGCCCTAAGCTGTTCGGAAAATCCCAGCTGGAAATATTATAGTAAATTCATTTTCAAACTAGCTATTCCCAGACCTTTTAATGAAACAATTCATTTGATGTCTGTAACATGTTTTTGACATGTAAAATCAGGAATATTCTCTTTATTAATATTTCTTCAGTAAAATGAATATACAGGCATGAGAGCTGCTGTTACATTGACATAACCTGTTATGACCCCTTGGTGCCACACTGATCTAGAGCTGAGGTTCTGACCCAGAGACTGAACAGGGAATCAGTCAGAATCAAGATTTTTTTGCACAGGAAATGAGAAACAGAAAGAAAAAAAAAAGCATCTCTCATATCTCCTTTGTGGTGTGAATAGTTACAGCTGTTGGCTACTTTCTCTGCATGTATTCTGACTGCATGACTGCTGCTGCTACTCATCAGACTGTAGTTACTATTGTACTTTTACATTAATCACTGAGGTGATTTGAGGGTTTGGGCTATCTCTGTAGGTTTAATTAAATAGTTTTCTTTAGTGTAATAATCTTATCATGACTTCTGAGCAGGCAGGAGTCAACCTACGTGGCCCTATTACATTTGGGAGGGGTAGGGACAAAACTAGACAGACAGATAATGCATATTTTACTTTAGTTACCCCAGGTGATAGCTTTGAACACAGAGATAAAACAATACAGTCAACAATTCTCATCTCACAAACTGTGGCTACCAGATTTGCAACAGGAATTCTGCTCAGCTTCCAACAGATTCTAACCCTTGCTCTCATTTTCTCTGAGTGTCATTTTTACAGACTCCATGTGACAGAGTACAGATCCAAAGGGAAGTGCCCAAAGTAACTCCTAAAAACTACAATTTAGTTGCCTTTGTGCCTCCTGAGTTGGCAGACATGCAGCATTACTCTGGGTACAATCATTAAATTCACAGGCACCAAAAATGGGGGAGATGTCCTGCTCTGTGTGACATTTTGAGGTGCTTTGCAGGATAGAAACTTGCCTTGGTGAGCAGGGCATAATAGATGCAAGGGAAGGAAGAACTGTCCACCAGCCTGAGCTATCTCCTGAACAACAGGAAAAATGACACCACAGAGTGAAGCTGTCCCAGATGTGATGTTCTCTGGTCACCAGCCAATTCTGAAAGGTTTATTTACAACACTTCTAGCTTTTCCTGGGGACCTTCTCGCTTGCCTTCTTAGATGGTGTTGTATTGTACTTGCAGGCTTATGTCTTGCTACTTCTGTCACTTCCAGGTGCTTTTAATTTATTAATGTATCTTTTAAAGGCAAATAAAGAGCAACATCAAAAAACGAACTAGTTTTTGACTATTTACTACTTGTATATAAATGTGAACATTGTAAGTAAAAGAACTATTTTAATTCATCCAATTTCACCTAAAAAGTGACCAATCTTCTTCTAAATGACAGTTCACTAACAATAGAGGAAAAAGAATCTTACTGAACATGACAGCATTTACCTCTTTTCGAAACAAGGCAGATCTGCACAACCAGCTTCCTTTCTACTTTATAAGAAATTTATTGCATTAGGCACAAGGTTTCTTTCATTACTCTTTGTGCTTCATTGGTGGCCCTGCAAGGTAGTGCTGGAGTAACCTCCATGGCAGAATGAGGACACAAAGCAGCAAGCAGTTGTTTACTGAGCCTTTCCTGTGGCAACAAGCACACATGTACACTCGAACAGTGTGGTTTGTATAAACCTCCAGAGACATGCAGACATTCGCTAAGTCTTTAGAGCATCTCAGTGCAGCTCCATCCAGCACTGCAAACCTGAGTCACTTACGTGGGCAGATTGCTTCTAAAGAAAGCACTTAGGCAATCGGAAGCAGCCCAAATTTCCCATATGGCAACTAGATTAAGACAAGAGTGGCATAAATCATTCTTGAAAATGTGAGTTACCCACACTTACTTGGGCCTGAAATCTGACCAAATTCCCATTGGCTTCATTAAATTCAGTCACCACAATGGAATTGCATTAATTTCATTGAGACAGATGTTTTTTTCAGCTCCTGTCCTAAGGAGCTATTCAAGTTGCTTACTTTGTCTTACTCAGAAGCAGCTGCGATGCTTTGCTGACAAAATCACACTTGATGAAAATGAGCAGCAGCTAGCAGATTGTAAAATTGCTGTTTAAAATACAACTTCTTGCTGATAACATGAACCTTGCTGTTCCTGGGCTACATCCCAGGAGTTCATAGGGGCTGAAGCCTCCTACCAAAAAACAGGTTATTTCAAGTGCACAAACATATTAGCTTTTTAGTCTTTAATTCTTTCTCATCCTGTTTCTGTTCAATTCTGATAACTGCCCAGGACAGTCCAACACAGCCCTCCTCAGCTGCTCATCATGCTCCACACACAACCAATGTCACACAGATAAAATGCACCAGCTAAACTCATCAGCCAGTACCTAAAACAGAGAGCAAATGTCACTGTCAGGGTCAGTGCAAGGGATCTGTCTTCCCTGACTGTATTATTCTATAAATATTGCTACCTGCTTTCCAATATACATTTAAACCTGCCCATTTTTATTAACTATTACAGCTACTTTTTCTTTTCTTCCTTAAAGTTGTCTTTTTTCTTTTTTAATTTAACCTTGCTTTTATCAAGAGTACATAATCCTGACTCTAAGTTGAACTGAGATACTTAAAGTGACCAAAAAACTGTTTCTGACTAAAAACCTCAAAATAAATACTTCTGAATTTAGAATTCCACTATTTTTATACACACAACAGCCAACCATACTCCTCCTAGAAAGTGCACAGATATATCTGGAATGGAAACGTATTAAATGTTTCCAGTTACTGGATCAAAAATGTCAACTCACAACACAGCTATAATATAAATTGTTTTCTGAGAGCCTCACCATTCATAGCAGACTGAGAAAGATACACACATGTACCTGAGTGCAGGCATGCACATATGTGTATAAATGACACTTATTAGATCAGCTGATGTATGACTAATCTATGGCAATCAAATCAGAAAAAACATCTGGGGTTAGTTGTTGCTGAAACAAAATCCAACCCAAACAATACTGGAGGGACTCAAAATTAGATAACTAAGGGGGTAGAGATACCTTTGATACAGAAGGAAATACAACAGCAGCCAGAGTGCCTGAGTACAGTGGAGCGCTTCTGCCACTTCTCAAGTGTGGCATTAGGAATGAATTCCTACATTACATCTGACTGAAAAAGACAAGAGTTCGAGTTTTAATGGCCTCACACTCCTGCAACATTTTCAAATGCTCTAGACATACATATTTCCAGGTAGGAAAGCTCGGGCAAACTGGCATATATTATTTATGCAGAAGGGAGAAGGGAATTTGAAGAGTGACCTTGTGAAACAGGGTTGCTACACCCAGGCACACACCCATTTCAATGCTTCTCTCCCCACAGTTTGGCCACCAGCTTGAGAACAAACTCAGCCACCAGTTCCTTACTTTTTACTTCCTTCCTCCTTCCACTCAGACAAGACAAAGCAATGTTACTCTTGAATCCAAGAGATCAGTGCAAATGATGAGCCTTCCCTCCCTTTTCTGATACAATTCAGAGGCATCTGCCAAAATCAGAGGCATCCTCAATATAGTAAGTACCAAAGAGTGTTTATAGAGGGGCAGCTGGATTATAGCAATCATCCAAAAAAGGGAAGAGAACATCCTGAGATGAATGCAAGTCTGCCAATGCCAAGACATTTGCTGCTGCCTTATCAGCAGATCAGCTGATGATACAGCAGTTGTAACTGCTGACTGCTCCTTTAGCAAGGATGCTCATGAGTGTAGCATATAAATACAACAGTGGTCTCCAGTACTCACCAGCAGCCTTCAGCAGCAATGAAACTGTCACATGGAGACCAAGAACCACTTACAGTTTTCAAGGTGATCCCCTTGGGCTCTCCATGTGCCTGAGGTTATAGCTGAATTCCCCAAATTTATGGCAGCTACCAACCAATGTTATTCTGGGAACGGAATGCACATTGAAGATCCAAATGAACATCACTAAAGCAATTCCCTAATTATAGGGGCTAAACAAAAAATAATTTAATGACCTTGTTGCATTATCAAATAAAAAAGAAGACAGAGTTTCCCAACAGGAATGAAAGCTACTTATTAAATGTCTGCCCATTCTTCCAGTGAAGACTGCCCCTGCCAGTGTGCTAATGACAGCCACTGTCCTCAGTGCTCCCCCTGGGGAAACTGCTGTCCAAACTTAGCAACACAGAGGTGAAGGTGCATCGAGACCTTCCATGTGATGGAATGGGACATGGATGAGATCTCTTGAATGACATCTCCAAACACCAAGTCCTCTCATTAGATGATGAAGAAGCCAATCCATTGCCTGTGGTGAAGGAGAGAGTAAAGCAGACCCTCCTCTGCAGTGCTCTACTCACTCTGCTCCTTATGAGCCAGTGATTGTTACACCATCCACCTGTAATCATTTCATTTCCCACATGACTTTTGGGCCAAAAGCCATTCCTAGAAGAGAATGAAATGCTGTTCTGACTTGGAAGTAAAGAACCAGAATGAAGACAAAGTAAGGTAGCATTTTTTTGGTCCTACTCAGACTCAGTCTTCAACTTGTATACAATATTGCCATTAAAAAAAGAGAAATAAATTTGCAGCTTCTCCTAGACTCACAGAAAATAAGACCCTCTGATTTTAAAATAACTGTCACTGTTACTTAAGTGTGGCAGTAGAAAGAGGAGTGCTGAAGACAGAAGATCAATTCAATGCTGAATTTTTAAAAAGAGAAAGAGTGAAAGGATTTGGTAGAATTTGAACATGTTGGAAAAAGCAGGGAAAAGAGGAAGAGTTAATTTGGCAATTAAACCCTGACAGTGACAGCCTAATGAGACATTTTCCCAGGGCCATTTCTAACCAGGAGTGATGCATGGGGGTTACTCCCTTTATTACAGCTGACGAATCTTGTCTTATAATTATATGGGCAAAGAATCTTCCACAAACTGATCAATTGCAGCACATTAGAACAAACTGGGAACAATAACATGCAGGGATGGGAGATGGCAGCAAGTAGTCAGAACAATTTTTTCTGGGCTGAGAAAGTGATCTTGGTGGACAGGTACAGCCAGAGATCTCATACTTTGCTGACAGTTGCATTACACGTGCTTTAAGTGTGGTACTTGGCTCTGTTTGGATGCAAAGAGGACATGCCATGTTGTGCATCAACAGCTTGAGAGGAGAGTGACCAGCTGATGAACAATTCCAATACATATTTCACACTCATCATACCAGAATAGACATACTGTGATACTTTCAAATAATTTTAAAAGTGTATGAAAGATTCTAATAGATATCAGTAGTGCGTATTAGGAGAGAGGAAGGACAGGGAAGAGGAAGACTTTGGCTGTAGCATGATTGTTTTTGTGCTGACCAACAGCAGGGCAGGGGAGCTCAGTGCTCCTTTACTCCTTAAAGCTGCCTCGAGGAGAAGAAGGGCACTCTCTAAATTGTGGTTTGGTGTGAAAGCCAAGACCGTCATCACACTCACTCCCCGTATCAGCTGAGCAGTCAGATGCTGGCAGCTTAACCAGAGCACAGGCAGGGCTTTTAAGGAAGAGGGACTCTCCCAGCTGCAGGCACATATACGGGCATGATTTAAATTGGATTCCTGCACAGCTCTGCAATTCAGAGCTGCGGTACTGACACTGGATCCAGTAATGCCTATCAGTTGCTTCCTCATCTCCACAGCAGCTGTGTTTTCTGCAAGAGGAATGGTAGCTAAAAATAATCTGGCTTTGACTTCCTCTTTTAAACCCTCCAGTCTCTTAGAAAGATTTTTTTGTTCTCCCAGAAACAGCAAGGAGAATGTATGAGACAAAACCAGAACGGTCAACTGCACAAAGAGAACAGCAGCATTAGAAAGCTCAGAGAACAGTAGGAAACTACAATAAAAATCAGAGACAGTAAAAAAATTGCCACAGTTTCGACCAATATTTTCCAAATTCCCTTTTGCACTTGCAACAAGACTTCTGTAAGGCCTTTATTTGTATGACTCAGTGGTGCTGAGCAAAACAGAAATACAATCTGGATGTTTCTGAATGTAATTCATTTGCTCATTAAACATATTAAAAGAAAGAACTGTGTTCAGGAGTCATCAAATGTACTCTCATGTCTGCACAGTGGAGATTTTTACTCCCTCTTGGAATAAGTATGTTTTACTTCTAATTCTGACTTCCATAGGACCATAAAATGTAAATCCCACATTTATGCAACATGCAAATGGAGAAAAAAAGAATATTCAATTAATCCTTCAGTAACATAGCACTACGTATTCTCAACCAAAATAATTCTACAAATACAGTGCTGGTTAGCATGTTCAGACTGTTTTCACGATCCTTTTCCTAAACATACCTAATTCTATATTAAAATACTTAGGAGTTTCATGTATAATTTTTAAATTGCAGCCCAAAATTAGCCAGATACGGACTACAGCTCAAAATTCCCTAAGGCAGGGTTGATGATCTCTATTTGAATCTAATCTACCAGAAGATCCCTACTCCCAGTGGGTATCTCTGGACATGACCAAACTATAAATAAAATCCTAAGCGGAATTCAGACCACGGCTTGCAAACCTGCTGCTCATAGACCAATACCTGAAGTAAGCATAATACAAGGGACAGACAAAAATGATGAACAAATACATCTCTGTCCTGTTGTCTCAAATTCCAAATAAATACATTGCACCACGTAAAAGTTAGAAAGAATCCAAGAAAGCATGCTGCTGTATATATTTATGTAATATAGCACATACCATGAGCTTTACCTCTGGCATAGCTATTACCATGGCTTTGTCCCTTCTCTCCCCTTTCTCCCTTTAACACCAGTAACCACAAGCAACTCTCTGAGCACTGTAGCATGAACAGCCACCTCACACTTGGTCAAGTCAAAGTGAAGACAGGGCCACTGCCTAGGCAGGAGATTGCAGGAGTTTCTCCTTCCTCTCCCTGAATCTTGTCCCTACCTAGCAGAAAGCAGCACCCTTCTCCCTTCTCAACTGCACCCCCTCACCATTTCCTCCCACACTGTTTCCACTTTCACCACACTCCCGTGCTTATTTCCTGCTTCTTGGTTCCTTTGCTCAGCATCACTGATGTAACTCCACATCCCCATTTCAGGGGTCATGACTCAGCTCTCTGGGCCAGAGACGATGGTGAGCCCAGACAGGGCTTAGCACCATCCATGGGCTGTCTCCCAGACATTCTGGGGTAAATCAAACCACCCTGTGTACCAGGACCAGCACAGTGGCTCTGCACCACTGACAGCCCCAGACAGGGGTAAGGGAAACACAGATGTTACTGGTGAACTCTGACCAGCCAGGAACTGGCTTCTCTTTCAGCAGTAACACCAGAGAAGAAAGAGCAAAAATAACTAAATCTTTAAATATTATGGTAGCTGATGTTAAAATTAACCACAAGAACATAGAACATTAAGTAGGTTTTGGTACCTTTTTAATAGGAAAATGGAGAAAAGGAGCTCCAGTATACCACAACAGAGAAAGTAAAAGATCTGTAAACTGAATCCAAACATAAGCAATGTTTTATTGGGATATAGCAAGCAACCTATCAAATAGGGAACCAGTACAAACAGATTGAACATGACTCTCTTTTAACAGAGATGTATGGTGACAAGACAGCTTCTTTCAGTTCTTAAAACAAGTATTCAAAGTGTTAAGTAAAGCATTAAAAAAAAAAAATCAATCATTACAACACCAAAGACAGACAATATTAAAAATGTGCAGAATTTTACTTTTTACAAATTTCTGCATAATGTTAGAAAACAATCATAAATTAAAAAAGGAATAAAATGAAGCTTTTTTTTTTTGTCTGCAAAGCAACACAAACCTTTAAAAACCAATTATATTTTACATAGGACTACTATTAAAAACAGGTGAAAAGTGAAAATTTAAAGCACAGCAAAAAATATACAACCCAGTTTCACCTGTCAGCAACACCTTCTGATACTGAAGGAGTTTTGTTAGTTCTATGTACAGCTTTAAACATTGCAGCATACCACGAGTAAACCTTAATAAGGTCAAAATAGGACCCTCTGCAAAAAAGGGTGACTTGGCAAGTGTCAGGCCCATCCTGAAATTATAAGTAGCAATAATTTTCGTAGGTCTTCAGTGTAAATCAAAACCTACTTTAATTGGTTCCTCTCTCTCTAAAGATGCATGTAAACTTTGGGGTTGGTTTTCTTTATTTTTTTGGTATTTTAATTAACAAAATCAAGAACATGTCTGGCTCAAAAATGAGAATGACATACCTCCCTTTTGTTCTTGGATACAGTGATCTCAACATGCTCATTGACACTTCCTAAAAGAGAAAATCATTATGTACTATGTAAAAAATACACACCACCTCTCTCAGTTCAGACTCAGTATATAGTATATTGCCAACTCTATCCAATAGGATATATATTGTACTTGGTTTAAACTCTTAATAGATATATTCTCTCTTTACAAAGTTCCATCACATGAAACCAAATTGCTTATTTTTCCTTTGAGGCACAGCATGACCCCAATGAGACAATTAGCTATAAAGAGTTGTTCTTTAGATGTTGTGTCTGTAGAGGTTTTACGTGATATTCATAGATTTTCAGCGCAGGCCCCAGTTTTAATGAAAGTCCAGTCAGTACATCATTTCTTGTCATCAACAGTAATGATTTCCCATCAATTTCCTATAAGAAGAATTAAAGAGTTGATAAAGACAAATATACAAATCTAACAGATGAGAACAGTCATGCAACAAATGGAAGACTACTATGGTGGATCAGTGAGAAAAGAAACAGTAGCCTTGATTTTCCTGAAACCATGTTCACAGCTGCTAAACTCTGCTGTCTACTTTTCAAGTGCTCACCTGTGCTGACTAAGGCATAAATAATATTTAGTCAAGCACAAAATCCAAATGAGCCTAATTTCAAAATTCTCTCCTTGTAAACGTCTTTCAAATTAATAGGTACAAGTGAAGAATGCCTAATTATAAGCCATTAAGGGAAGGATACTCCTAAGAAGGGAGCTTATGAAGTGCATTTCAGAAGAATTACTATTGACAGCAATATGCAAGTTTAGACTAGTGAGTATCTGCTAATAACTTCAGATGCCTTCTTTCAGATGCATCCTGTGGGGGGGAAGAAAAGGAAGAGGCTCTTGCAACCGGAAATTTTAGAAGGGCCTAACTGGAGCTTGACACTCTGAGGGAGCTTCTCTTCCTCTACTTACAAGGGAAGAGGGGAAAAGCAGCAGCTTGCCAGGTTAGGTCTCAAAAACCCCTACACTCTCCTGCTTAAAATACATTTTGTAAATCACAGATATGGTGGGATTTTATTTCCTCTCAGACCTTGACTTTCTGATCTGTTTAGGTTAGAAATCCTGTAGGCTTTGTGGTTTTTTCCATCTCAAAACCTTGTCAAAATGGAAGAGAAAGAATCCACATCTCTCAACTCTCTTCTCCCTTGCAGACATGAGACCATCTTTTTCATTACACATTCTTACAGTTCAGTCACACTGAACTACTCCAGAAGCATGAGCTGCAGCTACACAACAACGCATTGATTGGTGTCTCACAACACAGCCAGATCACCAAAGGGCATCATAGCCCAAACATGTATATAGCCTTATCTGGCATTCTCCTGCACTGGACTCTACTCTGCTGTTTCATTCTTTTTCATACTTTTAATTACAACCTCTTAGTATTAACTGTTGAATTTGTTATCAATAGCCAACAACTAATTCAAATGCTGGCATTTATTGTTGTCCCAAAATGTAGTATTTTTATAAGTATTATAAACATTACGCATCAATTTATCCCATTGCAGCATGTTCCTTTGGAATATTAAATATTATCTTGGAAATATCAGAGATCCCATCCTTTATTACAACTCAACATGAAAAGAAAATTTCTATTAGAGTTCAGCAGGAATGTGTCCAGACTGATCTCTCTTACAATTTGATAAAGTTTATAAATACAAAATACATGGACAAACCACAACATAGTCAAAGATCAGCTGAAAGTGGCATTTCTTTAAAATATCCCCAAGATGTATATGACTACTAATCCCTCAGGGGAGCACAAAGTAACAGTATTTCTAAAAGAAAAAAAAGTTTCCAATAACTTTTTACCCAATTATAGCAGGTGCCTCTTTCCAATTACTGTTGAGAATGTTAATGGTTAAAACCAGTTTCTATCCTCTCTTTTCCATTCGTCACAATTCTTTTCTGTGGGAATTTTGACACCAGTGAGTATTTTGCTCATTGCTATGACCGATCTGAAGTTGCCTTTTCTGCTGCTGTTCAACGATGCTATGGAGGAAGCACAGCCTCCAGCTTGGTAGGATCCAAATGGAGTAAAGCCAGTACCTGGAATAGGAGAAACTCCAAGAATAGGAAAAAAGCATCTATTCCTTTCCCTTCTTCTTCCACAGGGTTCCCTGTGGTTTCTAAAAATGCTGGTAACTACTAAGACTTTCACTGAATAGCAAACTGATTCTTTAAACACATCTGTGTAGGAATGAGTGATTACATATTCGGAGTTCAAGAATTTTATATCTTTGTGTGAATTGTAAGTTTTACCTCTTTCACTTCCTTTATGTTTTCCACATTAACCTGCTTCTGCAGAATTGTCACAGTTAACTCTTTTTTGGCACCAGGTAAGATTTTCTATGCTCTGGTGACTTCTCTGATTTCTTCTCTGCTATTTCTCTATTTTCTGGATTTTTTTTCAGATGCAATTTCAATGCCAGCTCTCAGTATGCCTTTTTAATGTTAACTGCAGAGAGACTTCTCTGCACAACTCAAACTAACAGTAACTCCCCACTTTGTCAGGATGACCTCAACAGCAGTATCACGTTGTCTTCAGCAAATAACCAGGAGACTGCTTAAGCTTCAAGTCCTCCCACCACTGTTTCTGCTCTAAGTGACTGAGAATTGCAAAGTTGTACAGCAAGCCAACATGAGAGCATGGCAGCCAGCAGGCTCACGTGCTCCTCCACGTGATGGCTCTGCCAGAAAGCAGCAGTGGACACCAGCTGAAGTCAAACCCCAGTTTCTCTTCTGGTAAAACATTGCAGTGAGGCCAGCAAACCAGTATTGGGTTACTTGGGCATATCTGGCTACCACAACACTAATGGTTAAGAAGCCACATGGGCAATAACAAAGGTCAGAATACAAGCACATCTTGAGACCTTGCAAACAGCTTCAGTCTTGTAGTGGGCCACAGTCCCCCATGCTTTCAGGGCTCCTAGAGAAAACTCAGCCACATACTGGCAGGCTATATTTCTCTGAAGGTGTTTACACCCTCATCCTGCAACTGGTATTCCTCCCTCTTTAGGTATCCTGTGTCCCCAGCTTCTTGGGTTGTCTGATTTGCTTGCTGATGTTATGGTTTTTTGTTATTGGGAAACATCCTTCAGTTGAATCTGTTTTCATCAGTGAGCTCTTTTGATTTGCTGACATCAGTGGAACTCCAAGAAGGAATAATATATAATCATCATATAAGCATCACTTCTTACCAGCACTTACAATACAGTTTTAATAAAACATTCTGCAGCCCTTAAAATGTCTTCTAATTTTCCTTAAAATATTGTAAGAAAAAATCACTTGTTTTAGGTGAGTCCAGAGGTATTCAGATTCATCAAAAGAAAGTGTGGACTCAATTACTGTTGAGTAAAAGCTCAGTGTAATAATAGATGTCATGATTACATTCTGGGCTAAGGATATTTTGTAAGGAAACCATTGTGCTACCCCTACTGAAGCAGTTCAGTGGAAAACAATTTCCCAGTGTTGTAGGTGAAACTGAATACTTTTCTTTACCACTTACAAACTCATTCCTCTTCCAGTACATATTCAGGGCAGTAGATCAAATGAAACTAGGTTTCTGGGGCCCAGGTAACTGCAAACAACAGAGGAAAATAGAGATGGCCAGAATTGCAGCTGCATGCCTGGTGCTCTATAGACAGAGGATGGCTAAGAGTTCAAAATGAACCTGTCTGCACTGCCATACCTAGAAGATCCTGATAAAAAATACTGTAAGAACACAGTTAAAGTTAGTGGTAGAAAATAGGACAGAAGAAACTGAACAGCACCACTGAGAAGAAGTTAGGGACAGGGTTGTTTATGGGGCAGTTCCTGGTGCAGACAGGGAATAGACCAGCAAACCTGGCATGTAGAGCCAGGCACTTGCTGCTCTTCATGCTGCTAATGGAAAGGAGGGGGAAGGAAGTGGCAATGACTTCTGCTGTGATTGTCCATCCTTCAGCTCCTGGCCACATCCTGGTGGCAGCTGTCAGCCTCTCTCTCCAAGGCTTCAGCATAAGGTGAAGTTGGCAGCGGAATCACAGCCACATATCGGCACATAGCTATCCTAGCAGAGTCCTCAGTTACCCTACTGAAACTACTTGCCCTCGCTGCAGAACACTAATAAAGCCTTTACACTCCTACGCTGTTTTCCATAAGGCTGTTGCAAACTGATTTGCCGAAACTTGTAAGTTAGCCTCACCTCCCTGCTGCAAAATCAGTAGTAATTACTGCAGTATTATTGACAAGCCAGCTGTGAGGCAGAGAGGTTAAGATATTTGACGGAAGTCAGAGGTATCTGTCAGTATAAGGAAAAGACTCCCAGAGGCCACAATTACTTTGCCCATGTGCTTTTTTTAAGCCACATTTCCAGGGCTATTGAAGAGACATGGATGCTGGTATTAATGAATGGACACACTTAAACGTTTTCTTTTTTGGCACATTCACCCATCTTCAGATTCTGAAAAATGAGTAGCAGCTGCAGAAAGAACCTCTCTCTGCAACCTGCCAGAGAATCACCCAACACCAGGCTTTTCACCCTGAAGAACAAAGAGCTACATTTAAATACTTTGTTATATGCATCAGTTACAATCAGATGGGATTTCACAGACATGGTGTTGAAGGTCAGCAACATTAACCTGATCAACCATGATGTTATTTCATATGCAATGTACAGTGTCCCTGCAAAGCTGCCAATAACTTGCACCAGCTCAGCACCTTGGAAGATCAAGCCATCTGTTTTGATAACTAATTACAAGTGTGGGTGACTAATTTCCTGGTAGCTGCACACAAAGCTACTGACTTATCTGGGGAGGAGCTGAACTGCCAACCTGATGTAAGTTACTTCTCTATGGAACTTGGTGTAGGCCAAGTAAGCTCACTTCCCTATTCTGCCCCACTAACACACCTTTACCAGCTGCTGGCAAGGGAGTTACAATGGGCCATCTGACTGTTCAGCTCTTTGCTGATCTAATCCACCAAAAGAAGCCTTCCATTAGTATCAGCAGTTACAAGGCCCAGAAACAAAGACCCAACCTCTTTCTCAGACTGAGTCCTACAAATATGCTGCCCCTCTGCCAACTTACTGCCAACTTGTCCTTTCCATATTCACTTGTACTACCGAGTTCAATGCAACACAGCAGCCCCTTTTTCACCCCATGCCTTCAAACTCAAATTGTTGCTTAGAAGTCCTAGGTTTTATAAATACTCATGAGTGAATCTGCACAACACACTAAGAAAGAAGGGAATTCACATTTTAAATACCATTCACATTTTAAATAACAAGACAGTGAAACTGAGTGGGTTGTATAGGGAGACTGAGTTCAAGCCAGAAAATTTGTTTAGATTTTTCACCTTTCTGAATCCTATTTTAAACAAACTCCAACTTATTATCCACAGCTTGTTTAACAATATTATTACTCAGAGATTACAGTCCCATGCATTGTCACCCAATAACAGACTCAAATCCCCCCATTATTGTGGGATTTTCTCTCCCATTTTACAGTATATAACCAGGCCTATGGCAAAAATGTGTAATGTGAGAAACTGGCGGCAGTCAAAAGGTGTTTGCGAGCAGATTTACCTGTTCCTGAAAAGCATTGGCTTGTTCTTCAAATCCAGCTGTTCTGAAATAATTCACAACATCGGTGACAGCCCAGTCAGCAGGATCCAGAGGTCTCCCATTCTCTACTGAACTGCAAAGTGCAAATCCAGACAAGTAATCACTAAAGGTGTGCAGAACATCTGCTGCTTCTTTGTACACGCCTCATGTACATCCCCTCCTTCCTTGTTTCTCCAGGAAAAGTGTTCTTTGATACATCTCCCCCCCCACCCCAATACAGAACAGTCACTCCTGTCCTTCTACATTCCAAAGACCTGATGCTGGGGAAAACTGAGATACCTATCCTTTCAGAAAAGAAGGAAGTACATGAATCGTCACATCAGCCAAAGGCAATCAGTTAGGATCTTCCTACAAGTGTGCTGTCTTTGCTGTTGGAGAACGAAAACTGCCATAGCTGGAGTACCAAATTCCTGCCTTTCATGCCTGCACCTTGCTTTCAGCTACCAAGTACTTAAAGAATTGTATGTGGATTATTCTTTACACAGATGAGACTGTTCTTGTAACATGCATAGAAATTACTGGTAGACATCTTTACCTTGCAAAACAACAACAAATAAATTACAAACAAACAAAACTCCCCAGCCAAAACAAAACAAAGAGGCACCAAATGATTGCACTAATTCTCAATATAGAAAATTTCCCAAAACTGTTGTTGGACTCATCTTTGGACAAATCCATGGACTTTTAAAATAGCTGTGCATCTGAGAAAACATCTGTTAAACACAATCAGAATTAATTCCTTCTGTGATTAACCTCAGGCAATTGCTTTCCACAGTAGCAAAAACAACAAAACATTCATATTACTATCCTTATCCTGCATTTGTTTTCCTCAAACTGTAATCACCTTATCACAAAGATAACCTTTGTGTATCTGAAAATTTTTGGTAAAAATAGACACAGCGAGCTTGACTGCCTTTTCTGCCGCAATTTATGAGGATGAAGAGCAAGACATCAAAGAGCTTCTTTAACGTGTTTCTCCAACCAGAAGTCCTGAAGTTCATGACAAATATTTTCCATTGTTATGCATGCTTAACCGTAATGCTAATGAAGCAATATTGAAAATGTACAGATCAGGGCAGGTGTCAGAATCCTGTCCATTTTCTGGTCTGAAGCTTAGAGTCAGGACTTTGATTTCAACAGCACCAGCTAGAAAATAAACACAGATTATACTCTCCTGAGTATAATTTTTGTTCTGTCCTTCAATATTTTCTTTTCCAACTGTCACCATCTCTGCCTTGCCTGGATTTGTATGTCTTTCAGCAAAATAACTGGCCGAATCAAGGGCCAACCATTTTTTAAAGCAGTCAGAGGGAATCTATACATAGAGTGCCTCCAATCACTGTTTCTACAACATTCTTATTTCTACAAGAAATAAGATAATATATAAAATATTTAATAAATAAATAAATAAAATATTTCTACAAGAAATAAGAATGTCTACAAGAATAAGATGCTTTAAAATCTTAAGAGGACTGGCATTTTAGGCTTTGAAACAAAGTCCTGGCTGGGAAGGAGGACTCGTGGAAACAATGATTTTTTTGCATCTCCCCAAAGTCTTGAAATGTGTCTGTCGATATGGCAACAAAATCTGGCCACAGGGATCATCCACAACCTGTGTTACACTGGGCCTTCTAAGGCAGTTTTTTTCATTCATCACAGATCTCCGAGCCATGAGAAATGGAGTTTCTTACTCTTGCTCATCACATAATGACTTACTTCATGAATTGCTTCACTGATTGTGATTACACAGAAAGCAACACTCAGCAAAATTGAAAATGAGACTATCTGGCCTTATTAGAGCTGCAATTTTTTCCTTTTTATTTTTTTTTAAATCAAAGAATGCCTTTTGACTAAGATTTTTTGGCATTGTGCACATTCTGAGGCTTAAGAAGTAAAATGTGAAAACTGCCACACAAAATCTGCACATATTTACTACAGCAGCATTAGAGGAATTATATTTAAATCTTTGCATTTTCCCTAAGACATAGACTGTCACTTTCAATTACTCATTTTCTACTTAAAAATAAGCAAAATGCCAACAACTCAGTTAAAAAAAAAGATACTGAATTTGATCCTTCCTAAACAGGAAATAAAAGGTTCAGTCTGTAAAAATACCACCTAACTGTAATTTGCTTACTTCTCCAAACACTTTAATTTCAATTTAAATATGGCCCCAAACCCTCTTTTCCACAATTTTATATTTCAGCCCAGGTGCTTTGGTTTTTCTTGTAGCTCTTCTTTTCTCACTAGGGAACTACAGCTTGGTCCACCCCATCCAGGGCTCAACTGCAATGACTTCAGGGGCTCTACCTCAATTATTAATTAATCATAGGAAACAATTGCAAGTTCCTGCCTCAAGGAATAGCATCACGCTGGACCTCAAGTGGAGCCAATCTGCACAGCTACAGCTGCAAAAGACTGGAAGGCATGTGGCAGACTGCTGGAGGCTGGCTGGATTTTTAACCCATCTACCCACACAGACTTCATTACTTTCCTCCTCACCCTGCTGTTGACATGGCTCTATTCTTTACTCAAGTAAAGGGAATATAGAACATCCATGGCTTAGCCATGCACTGGCTTATGCCAGACATCCTGGATGCTTTAAAATTTAAAGAGGACTGGCATTTTAGGCTTTGAAACAAAATACTAGATGCACTGACAATGAATAAAAATTAGGCTTGTCTGTTTTTCACCACTGTCCCTGTGCCTTTATTGCCATCATGTGGCAGAAGCAGAAAGGTCTGAAAGGATACAGCTGATAACAAACAGATTTTATCCAAGCTATTTATAAGCACTTCAAGAAAGTGTCGAATACTTCCTTTGTAGATATGCCCACATACATACTATATACATTCATCTAGAAACCACAGCCCCACAGTTTAATTACAATTTCCATCCACTCTAAAAAGCCACCTTAGCAATCAGTAGTTGAGTCTTTATCACCCAAGCCTTGGGGAAAATGATTAAACGTAAACTGTCCCTGCTTTGACTGCCTCCTTTCCCTTCCCACCTCAGAGTGCTCATTGTAGAAACCAGACTGTCAAAGGGAAGGTGGTTTCGGAGGGACACACACGATATTTATTCATAGGCACTGAATAGGAAAATGCTCTTTATGTTGGTGTGGTGTTGCCAGCGTCTCAAGTGAAGGGGGAGGATGCTGATTTTAATGGCTGCCATCGGATCTTTGATGCTATGTCATAATCAGGTGTTTTATCAGTAGCCTGAAGTGACCATTATTATTTACATTACTCTAGTGCCTGGTAGCCTATACGTTGTCACGTTTTTTTGGACAGCTTATGTAAAAGAGATATGAAGGAGAATAATGACGTGCAGCTGCACAGAAGTGTTGCAGTTTGACAGAACAGACTAAGAGCTCACTCTAGTACCTTTTCTTGTGGTCTTTTTTTTCCTTCAATATATACACATATGTGTATATCTCTCTCACTGTGGCTTCTGTAACCCTAAAGCAGCAAGGCCAGATTTTTCCACACAGAAGTTCATTTCTCAGATCATAACGTCATTCAGAATTGTTAGTCCTAATTAAAGAATTTCTGACCTTAAGTAAAAAAAGCCTACAAAAAAGTTCCTATGCTTTAGCCTGCGGTCTACAACACAAAAGAAAGCAGTAGAGCAGTACACACCACCCTTTATTCCCACCCTAGATCTGAAATAAAACCCCAACAACTTCAGGCTTCTTCAATAAACAGCTTAAAGTATCTGTTTCAGAAGGGAACTGACACCTAAGTGATACGCTGCTACTACTTCTCAGCCCTAGACACGTGGGCTGTCAGCAGAGAAGGGCACAGAGAGAGAACTTCCGCGAAGGACACTTCTCTCATTAGGCACTGGTTCTGCAAAAGCCACTAACAGACAGGTAAGCAGAGGCAGGGTATTGGCTACAGTGCTACCACTTGCTTTAGTCTCTGGCTGAGAGGAAAAGAAAACGTACCCCTAACTTAAGTTACTAGCTTCTACATCTCTTCATTGCTATACAGTCCGACCACATATCACTTTTAATCAACTCAGTGCCCTGGACTCTTCTATTTCAAAGCTGAAATACAATAAAAGTAATTAAGAACAGGGAGGGTTTGAAATGAGCAAAGATGGAGATGGTCACTATTGCCAACCACATTAGTTGAAAGGAAACTACATTCAAAATCCATGTGCTGTTCATGTAAAAGGAACACTTACTTTTTGACATCCAGAGAGCCATTTTCCTTGTTTTCCATGTCAACAGTTAGCATGGGGAGAAGTTTTACTTCAGCAACTGATCAATAGGGAGGAAAAAAAGTTGTTTTTAATTACTAGTAGTATGACAAGAGCAGGATAATGTAACAGAGACAAGCATTCTACAGAGACACAAGCATGTTTCCACTTGAGATCAACAGTGCTGTCAAAGACTGATTTTCTCAGAAGCCTGGCAAAGGTGGTAGTAGCTAAGGAACTAGAAAAAAAAAAGTTGACCTGGGCTTCAAACACAAGAAATATTTCTTGCTTGAAAATCAAGGAAGGTAATATTACATTTAATCTTTTTCACAAGAGTTAAAATTTTGATCAAACTGTATGTATTCATACAGCTGGAGATTTACCTGCAATATATAGCTGTGTATCAAGAGAGCTTAATAGGCCTTCAGTCATCCTGTGATACAGATGATCCAAACAGATGGAAGATCTTTAGAAAAGTTTGGAAATCCATAGCCTTGTTTTATGAATGTGGACTTGGATACAGATGAGCATGTCACTTATGCCCATTGCATCCCTAAAGCTAGTAAGCAGAGTTACTAATGGAGCACCAAACTCCTGAGGCCTAAATCAGTATGTTATCCATAAGACCTCTCTTCGGCACTAGAGCAGTTTCTTCTATAAGTATGCTACACTGAACTCCAAAAAGGAAAGGAGCACACAAAGGACACAGGAGAAAATCCAGTTATTTCCTTCCTTGCGGCACGCTGGAGTACTTTCACCACATAGCTTTTTCCATCACTCCACAGAACACGCAAAAATGACCCAAGCTTTCCTTTCTGTTCTCAAGTAAGCCATTTCTATTTCAGAGAGCACCAGAGAACGGACCAAGGACTCAGGATATTCTTGCTGTAGCATTAATGGATGCCAGTGAAATGTCTCAAAGCTCTGGGAAGTACAGAATAGGGAAATCATGCTCATCAGCTAAAACTTTACAAAAATAGAGAACAGTAATTAATACTGCTGTGGGGAAAAAAAAAAAAAAAAAGACGACCCTTTATTATACACGTAGCAGCATGTAAAGCACCAAGAAAACAGTAACGAACTAATCGAAAAGATGCTTCTTCCTGCACCGCTGACCAAACAACTCTACGCATTCCCTGAAATCACTTCTCGGTTCACCTGAGGTGACTGCAGACGACACCCGCACCAGCCTACCTGCGGAACGCGCCGCGCCGCGACCGCGCACGGCCCGGAGCCCCCGGGCTCGGGGCGGGCACGTCCCGCGGAGCCCACGGGCCCGGGCGGCGGGGCTCCCAGGGCTCCGCTTCCCGCGGCCGCGCCGGGGCTGTGACACACGCTCGGCATCTCACGGGCACCCCCGAGCCCGCTCGCGCTGCACCACATTGTCAGTTCTGACTGGGGGCGGGGGAAGCAAGGCAGAAAAACCTACCTACGAGCAACTAAACCAGCGCATGGCTACCGGCTGCTGCGGAGCGGCGGAGCCCGCGGCCCCCGCCCCCCGGCGGCAGCGGGCGCTCCGCGGAGGCTCCGAGTGACACCGGGAGCGGCCCCGCCCGGCCCCGTGACGCGCCCGCCACACACGGACCGCCCGCGTCATGGCCGCCGCGTTAAAGGCGCCGCGCCGCGGGACCCCCGCGCCGCACCCCGGCCCCGCCCGGCGCGGGAGGGCACCCGGGGAGGCAGCGGGGCGGGGCACGGAGCGACGCCTCCGCCGAGCGGCTTCCCAGCGGCAGCGCTTACCTGCGGGGGGGCCGCGGGCAGCGCCGGGGGGCCGGTATGGACGGGCGCGGAGCTGCGGGCGGCACACGGCCAGAGAGCAGCACTCGGGGCTCGGTTCATGGCTTGAGGTTCCTGGGGCCTCCTTGTGGACATTTCTACTCCTCCTACCAAGCGGGGTGTAAGAGGTAACGGAAAGGAAACAAATCCCCAGCTAGTTGTTGAAGGATGCAGTACCGAGCCGAAGAAATTTTACACAAGGTAGGAAATAGGAGTCGCCAGATCTCGGAAAACTGATAAAGTTAAAAAAATTCATTCGTAGAATGAGTTCGTTAACACACATGTGAGTAGCAGACACTTGGCTTTCTGTGGAACTCGTGCAACTGCAGGCTCGGGGTGATGGGGAGGAGGAGTGACCAAAGACAGCAAAAGCGAGTCACCCCGACCGTGCCACCGCCGGCACTGGGGAAAGAGAGGAGATGGAGGCACTGAGTCTACAGATCTTACTCGTCTAAGCTCCAGACTTTATTTCAGAAGGAGACCATACCCACGGGATTTACTGTACAGAAAGATTCAACTCAAAGAGCTTACAAATTACTAAGTCTGTCCCACTAGCAATAACATCTCACCCACAGAGTTTAATACAAAAATTCTCAAGTTTCTCTGGCAACATTTATTTTTTTTCTTTTTACACTATTTTTTTATTTATTCAGTATCTCCTTGATTCCTGATTTCTAATGGCATAGAAACATTACATGGATGCACTGTCAGTGCAAGGGGAATCAAGCAAGGAATATCAACACACCCTGCCTTCCCCATACACAGGCTTTGCAATCAGGGCAGCATCCCAACCACTACTGAGATGCTGTGACCTTTTGACTATCCTTAACAGCCTGGGTTACTTCAAATTTGTGGGATGTTTTACTTGAAAAATTTCCTTCTGAGTCAAGCCACTCTAACTCCTGCTGTTTGCTGCAAGGCTAGGGGGACGTTACAAATTACCTGGGGATTCACACAGAACCTACTGGTGACTCCATCCTGATTTCCACAGCAGAGCTCTGACACAAGTGCCCAGCTGGCACAGACAGACAGAGCCTGCTTGGCCACCAGAGTGGGGACATGGGGCTGTCCCAGGCACTTTGCAGCCGTCTCACTCCCAGACAAAGCTTACTGCACCACAGCTGCACGGAGATCCAGGTCACCTAACTGCTAACTGGACACAGTTACAAGCACTAAAATTACCAGAAAAGTGGACTTTTGGGCAAAGGACTGTAGACACGACTTCTCCAACCCTTCATTTTGTCTTACTTATGTGCTGTCAGATAAATAACTGAAGCTTGCAGGAGCTTTGCAAGCAACGGCACTCAAGTATCAACAGAAGCATTGAGAACAGAGGACAGTAACAGTCCTCACTGCTTTGGGATTTAAATAAATGCAGATAAACAAGATAAATAGAGTATTAAGTGTACTGTACCCTAAAGAAAACCCTCTTCCCATCCCAAAGCATACTGTAAAACATGGCATATTTGTGTTGGACAAGTGAGCCGAGCAAGGAAATTCTTTTCTGTCTCTAAAGAAATAAACATTCTAAAAGAAGCCATAATGAGTGTTCTGCATCAGCGGGTTTCTAACTTTGGTAAAGAACTGACATTTGAGGATACAAATATAAATGAGCTATTTTACTCACACTCTCCCTTTCATCATGTTCTTCAGTTAATCCTTTGAGTATTTGAAGTGAGGCTCACACAGAGCATGCATTCCTTCTAGAGGACCTTGAACAGCAAAGAGAGGAATGTTAAGGAAATGGGTTGTGGAAAAATTCAGTGTGGAATATGATCTGTGGCCTGTATTTTCATTCATTGGGGTAAGGTAATTTAATTATAATGAAATTATGTCTGGAGGGAGATAAAGCAGAAAAGTGAATTTGTGTTTTGTTTGACTATTTGCATCCCATTTCTGGCAAGAAAAAACCAAACCAAAAACCAAATGTTTCCAAGCCATGCAGGGAATCAAGTGAGACCAGGGTTGGTAGATCCAGGTTAAGGGGTCAGTCCTGTGTGTCTGAACTTCCACTATGACACAAGGGGAAACACGCAAAGGTCAGTGCGGATACCAGACACCAGTGGACCCTGTTTTCTGGGTATTGAAAAATGCCAGTTTCCTACTGCAAAGCTATCCTTTTGTTTTGTCCTTGGCAATGAAACAGTAGAAAACAAAATGCATGGTGCATGTGGCAAAGGAGAGCGTAGCACCCTGTTAGCTGTGCAAAGGGTACTGAATTTCAGCTCTCCAGAGCTAAATAAAGCCCTTTGAACCTTCTTTATTCCAGTGCCCTGAGTAAAAACATGGTTAAAACGCATACTTGTGGAGGCTGAGTGAGGAAACATCACACACTGAAGGAAGCCCCTCTCCATAAGATAGCATTATACAGAGTAGAAGGGATCTAGCCCTGTATAAAACACGTATTTCTTTGCCAACAACGACCGAATATCTCTGAGCCCTCGGGAGAGCCCCGTGCCCTCAGCAGCACAGGCCGCGCAGGCCGCGCACGCCCCGCGCCGCGGGGGCTGCTGGGAGCTGTAGTCCCGCGGGGGCCGCGCCAGGCCCGCCCCGGCCGCGCCTTCCCCTCACGGCCCTGGCGGGAGCAGCGGGGGCGGCTCTGGAAGATGCTGGTGCCGCTGGGACCTGAGCCGCAGCGTGGAACAAACGCTTGAAGGTGTTTGCTTCTCCTTTGGGTTTTCAGGGAGACATTTCGGGGCTCGTTTGTGGTTCCTGCTGCTCACTGTGAGGAAGAAAGTAAACCAGAGAGATTTCATCCAGATGTGGCTGGCGGCCAAAAAATCATCAATTCCTCGTAATGCACAGCACTGGCGGCATGGGAATCCAATGGGGGCACAGGCTGTTTCAAAGTAACTTCTGACACGGGTGTGGAAGTGACATGGGTGTAAGATGCCAGCTTGCCCTGCAAATTGAATTAATGTATAGCTATGTCCAGTCAATTAATAACAACAGTCTAAAAATCCCTTTTGCATCATTTCCCTCCTAGCAATACAAGACTGAAAAGGGACTGTCCAGGCCATGGGGTTTGATCTCCTGCCATCACAAGCCCTCACACAACCCCATCCACACTCAGCGCTGGCGTGGGGCCCATAAGGAATCTTACCCCACTCTGCCCAGCAGAAAGGCTCTGTCCGGCTCCTCTTTGCTGGGGATTAGGAACAATTAATCTACAGCTTGAAAAATACATAAACAGTTTATACCTGTTTGTTCCTGTAGTAATAATCTTTAGTTTAATATTGTTTAGTTTAGTATTTGACTTCCCTGTTTCTCCGGTATTTACATTCTTATATAGACTCAGCTGTCTGAATGACCACAGCCCTTGTATGGTCTGCATTTTCTGATCTTGTTCCCCTTTCACCTTCCAGGAGAGGACATTTGGAGCTGCACCCTGGGCTGCAGTAGGGTTTCAGCAGTACCTTCTCCCTTTCCAGTCTGCTCTGAATGGCCCACTGCTCCACACTACACTTGTATCACACCTATATGGTACTGATGCTTTGAGACCTCCCTTGGACTAGTAAGTAACTAAGGGGTTTTTCCACAGTTCCTAGCAACTACTATCCACCCAGAAAGAGGAAAAATCCCTGTTACTGGTCCAGCTGCACCTTTCCAGCATTTTACTCTCAGAAAACTGTCTTTCCTCTGTTAAGATCTTTTCCACGCCTGTCCATAGTCTTTTTAGTTTTCTTGAATGGAATTTTGCCACTTATCTTTCTCCACAGCATCAACAGCTTAATACCTATTGTCCTACTCTTCCTTCCCTACTTCAGCACTGCACAGAGAGACAGTTCCCAGCCCATGGAGTCCAGCAATGGAAGTGCCTCTCTTCAGTTCCTGCCTTGGCCAGGAAGGTCCTCCAAAAACCCTGCTGTGTCTTCTTCAAAGTCCCCTTCTGACCTGTCAGAGTTTTCTGCATGGCTGGGTATTTTCATGTTGCTCTGAAGTTCTGCATAAAGCCTAGACAAAAGCCTAAAAGTAGCAGTGGTGTTAAGCAAGTGTGGAGGGAAGGGAGGCAGAAAACCCATGGCCAGAATGCAGCAGAGCAACGTGGTACCAGCCTGGCATTCATTTTTGAGGCAGTTATGTTACAGTGTGTGTTAAACATAAGGTCAGAGCACAGCAGCCAGTCGGCCTCAGTTTACCTTCCATACATTTACCTGGGTACACTCTAACGAGGTAAAGAACAGGGTCTGGAGATATGCACAACCTTTTGTGAAAGCTCTGGTAGTCAGGCTGAGGGATCTGCAGGTGCCCAGTGCTGGAGCAGTGACACAGCTCCTGGCTGCCAGCCTGAGGGGAGCAGCACTGCTCCGACTCACTGACCAGGCAGGGGGGCAAATACCTCACTTTTGTCCTGGTGGGGAGGCCCTGAAACCTTTGCTTTAGTATCCTAAGGTACTTTTTATACAATATGCATTATCCGACCTTTTTTTCGTAATCATATGAATCTCCAGTAAAATGACTGGAGTTGCACCCTCTTCATTAACACACCAGCCTAAAAATGAACGTGTAGAGCAGCTGACTACAGTCCAAGGCCAGTGATACCTTTCTGCTTTTGCTTCATCTTTTTTCCAAGACTGAATTGCTTAAATAAATCTTCCTGCACGTGAATTATATCCACTTCACTGAGAATTTCCTGCCCTACTTATTTTGTTGTGCAACTCCTTATTGTGGTAGTTTCTCATATTTAATAAAGCTTCTGTCTAGAATTAAACCTTTGTTAATTTAAAGCTTATACTTTATATTAGAAAATCCTTGTATAAAACACAGCTCATTGTGCCCATACTAGCAGTAATACCTGCCACATATTTGCCCAACTTGTAATAATGTAGCAAGAAGCTTATAAAAAGTATTCATATGAAATACCAACATTGTTAAACAGAATCCAGCCTAATAAAAACATTTTATAGAAACATGGCTCGGACATCTCAGTGAAATAACTACTACTTCTCTGGGAAATCTAAAATGTAGCATTTTAGTTGTACAAAGTGAGGCAAATGAAAAAGCACAACATGGTGATGCACTCAGAAAAACAATTACAGACAGACATGCGTCAACAAAACACAAGCAGAAATCTCAATTTCATTTCAAAGAGTACATTAAAAAATTAGTGCTAGTTTTTTCCCTACTTTGCTGCTTTCTCCCAGGAGTGAAGAACCTGACTGTGAGAAATATCCAGATTTTTAGCATTTGTAAAGTGACCACGTCCCAGTAAATACTGGCATCTTCTTTCCATGTTGTTATTTTGGTGTAACTGCCAGAAGTGATGCCAGGTGTGGAAGACCAGAGTCTGGCACTTCATTCTTTGCTCAGCCTTGGAGGATGCTGCTCCTCAGCCCTCTGAAAGCACTGTGGACCTAGGGAAGGGCATTTTCTGCAGCTCTCAGTTACTGGTTCTGTTGGGGGAACTTACTGGGTGCTCTGCTCTTAGGCACTGAACTGTGAGCAGACCAAAAGAAATGACATCCCTATGATTTGTGTGTCAATATGCAAGCTCAGAGGATGCACATGTTGTTTTGGTGGACAGTGGTTGCCAAAACAGACTGCAAGAAAAGAACTGCTGTTACAGGGGGGCAAGTGTTCCAGTCACACATTAGAGACCCTGTTTTTCCCTCTACTCTCTGTTTTGATATAAACCAAACCCAGATGCATCTGAACATGAGCAGACATGACATTCAACAGTTCTGCATTAAGGTTGTAACAGTTAAAGTGATCATTTAAACACTTACTCAGATCTTGAATTGGTTGATGAGGCTCTGATCATGGGTGCTCTCAAGAGCACATTTGCTCTAACTTGTTCTCCAACTGCTCTGGTGATCACATAATTCAGAAAAATATGAACAGTTGTTCTTTTGCCTGTAAACATAATTAGTAGAGATACATCTAAATTTGATTACCATCCAACTCAAAAAAAATTTATATCTGCTTTACTATAAATACTATTTACTTAACTAATCAGATTAGGAGCACTTTTCAATTTTTATTGGTGACAATCTTTGGTTAAAAACAGTGTATTTCTGAACTTTCAATGGCACATAAAACAGAAATGTGATTGTGGGCTATTAGAACAGACACTTCCCTCTAGTTCTAGCTTGAAATGAAAATAGGAACTATCAATCAGGGATTTTTAGTGAAATTTTCATATAGTTCATGCAATAATACATATTATGAAAAAAATGCTTTCATTCAAATTAGTGTCAAAACCTTCTTTTTTGCTCATATATATGATACGAAAACCTGTACAAAAATACTGCAACTATTAACTCTAAAAGGATTTAAAGGCAAAATCTACTAATACACAAAGAACAAATACTCATGGTTAGTATTGCATGTATTACCTGACATATTATGTGACTGGTACAATCTAAATTTTTCATTGCCTACTGCTCTTAAATATTTTCCAAGTCTCTCGTTCTTACTGTTCTCTGCAGCTGCCATTTCTTACACAGGATTCCACACCACGTAAATGTGACATCTACTGGCAAATAAATGTAATGAGAGCAGTTGGTTATGGAGAGCTCCTGAAGGTGCAATCATAGAATACTTTAGGTTGGAAGGAACCTTAAGGATCATCTACTTTCATGATTTTAGTTTACAGGATTTTGTAGTAACCCAAAACATTAAAAAAAAGTTCAAGAAAAGTCAGAGTTGAGTTCTATTAGTCAGTAAGTAGTAGCTAAATTAAGACCAGTTTAATAACTTCACACATAATACTAGGTATGCCCCAAAGCATAGGTTTGTGTTGTACAAATCCCAAGCTAAAAAGCATTTGTGCTGATATTTCAGGTTTCCTTGAGGGGCTTAAAAAAAAAAAAAAGTTTATGAGACTTTAGGGAGTTAGTTTCCTCCCAGCATTCACTGCAATGCTTCTCTTGGCAGGCAATGTCTCTTGCAGCAAACTCAGTCCTGCTCTGAAATTCCTTTCCAGAGTCCATGAGCTGTGGGTGCTGTGGCCATGGGAGGTGGCTCTCTGGAGTGGATGTCCTCCTGGAGCCAAGGCCCTGGGTTATGTCCTAAAAACAGAGCAGATTCTTCTATGGAAGTGGAACTACTCTGGACATGAATTAATGTGCTTGCACTAACAAACTGTATCATGACATGCACGTTACATCACATTACGTGTTCTGCCACCATGATCCTGTTTCTGGTACAATAGGATGTTTTTACTAAGGCTGCCTGCTAAGTTCCTCTCTTACGTTTTTCCCACTGGTAAGCAAGCCTGTCAGATGCACATTTCCCAATAAATATGGCCAGAAAAAAAGGGAAATGAAGATAATGTATTAACTGAGGACACACACTGAGGCCTTTTTTTTAGGGGGGCATTTGCAAACAGGTATTTTATAAACACTGGGCTTTTATAAAATGATTACATATTGATAGCTTAACCTGAATTACCATGTCTGTGAGATAGGTGAATCATATTTTACTTATCCAAGGTGTTACCTATCATTAATGGAATCCTGACACTCAGATCCCCAGCCCATGCAAACATCAAGTAGAAGGACGATGGCAAAGATGGGAGAAATTGAAGGAACATTCCAATCAAGCATTCATTTTGTTGAATTGTTAATTAGATAACTACATATACACTCAAAGTAGCAATGTAGATACAAAGTAAAGAGCAATACTTCTGGTACTGTGATATTGCTGTGTAGACCAAAGCATTAATACACCACTAAATTGAAATGAGGTCTTGGATAATTTTTTTTCTTCAATTGAATCAAATTACCTTGGTGGGGGAAGAATTTCAGTTAACCAAGCCTTTCCATCACTCCAATTTTCTCTTTGTTGCCCTAGTCAGCAGTAATTTTTCCTGGAACTTACTGAACACACTCAGAACATACCACACTGCTTGCCAGGCTGCTGAGACCTTGCTCCATTTGTGTCAACACAGCTACAGCTGTGTCCTTTCTCATTGTCCACAGTGCCTTGGAAGCAAAGGCAAAGGAAGAAGTTTCTCATAACGACCTCCCAGCAAAGGAAAACACCTGTCACCGTGGCTGTGTACAGATGGGAACAGATCACTGACCTCCCTCTCAAACTCCAGCAACCTTTCATCCTGAAGAGTTTTTGTGCTGCAACCTTGCCATCAGACATTAGATTGCTACTGTGTGATCCATCAAAATCTACACCTGTAAGCTGAGCATCAGTAAGAAATGTGCAAGTTTGTCACTGGCTCTTCCATTCGTGCTTCACTGACCAGCAGCTCATGTCAATGAACATCACAAGTATGTTGCTTTTAAGCTTCAAAGCAAAGAGACACACATACACAATTCTTAGAAATACGTTTTTGCAAAGACATTTGTACTTGACCCTCTAAGGGAGGGAACAGCACAATGAAGCTGTAAGGATTCTAAAGGAATTTTTACCTTGAAAACACTGTTGGGAACTGATCCAAATGATTTCATAGAAACCTCAAGCTGTTTTTATCCCACTGAGGGACTACTTTTTGTAGTAGTCAATTACAAGAATAAAATACATTTTCAATATCTGCAAGTTTCCTTCAGGCATCCCTTCTTGTCATATGATACCCCTCCCCAAATCCAAACCACAATAACAACAAAAAAAGGTAAAAATGTGACTAGATCTCCGATTGAATTCATACTTTTATTTGTCATCAAATTCAGAAATTAGAAAGGGAAGATATCTTGAGATCCTGTCCTGCCTCTAGGTACCCATCTTATACTTCAAAAAATTCCAACGCTTCACATAATCCCTATGTAAGATGACAAACATTTACTATCTATAAGGCATTTAAACATCCTTGTGGAGCTCTAACCCTTTTACTGCCCAGCCTGATGTTAGGTGCTCGTATTTTACCTTTTCTGTCAGAGACCTTAAATAATTCAATACCTCAAGCCTTCCAATAAAAACATTTTTAAAATGTATGCAAGACCCACACTTGTAAAACTGTGGTGGTCAAACTCTTTTTTTTTTTTTTTTTTAAATATCATTAAACACATCCAGATCAGCTATATACACCTAAGTTGGAGAACAGAATTGTTTACCAGTTTCTAATGGAATGGTTCTTCAATTCTGATCTGGGATAAATCCTCCTTATGCAGCAAATCAGAAGAACAGATTTTAATGACACCTTCAAATCTGTGGCTCAGCATGCTGTGTTTGTTTAGGAGCTGTAGTAAAAGCAGAAGACAGTATTTTCACAGGTTTTTTAGCTCAGCTTTAGAAAAAGTACAAAGGTCTTTAAAATGTAATGTAGCAGTAGTACCAGGAAACCAAGAACACAACACTGCAGTCGCAGGCGTACAGCAGCAGAAGCACAAGAGGCCACAGCTCGGCTCAGACAGCGGGAAGAGGAGGAGCTGCATTACAGAGCAGGCACCAGAAGCCTCTCTGAACACCACTTGCAGAAAAAGCCTCAAGACAGACAAAGCCAAGACCATGAACAGTCTTTACTTCTATCAGTTTTTCACAGCACAATGAGACACAGCACAAAGTTTGTACAGCGGGATCTGCAGACAGTTTAAAAACAGGCAATTATCTTTAATAAAAAGCATCGAGTCTGAATGAAAATAATATGAAGACAAACAATACTGAAGCTAATGATCACCTTGCTTGCTTTTGATTGTCTGAGAAGTTCAAGACTTCTCACAGTGCCTTTAATGTTCTCCACACCACCTTCTCCAGACAGCCTAGTGTAAAGGTTTAGTGTAAAGCTTAATGCGTCCCAACTCATACGTTTCACAACCTTTTCCTCTTGCTCTCAAACCCTGCTCACGTGTGGGGAGGTGCAACAACTGTCATAATACAACATTCTGATTCACAAAGAAGCAGCACAAGTGTTGTACATAATTTAATTTGCACTTCTGTATATAAATGTTTACTATTGCACACTATTGCAGCACTTAAAAACATCTAATTATTTGCAAAAATTAGTAAAATACTTTAAAGGATTTAAAAATAAGGGTTTTAATGCAACTGACAAGATAATAAAAAAAGCAATTTACTTAATGAGATACAATCCTTTATGTTGGAAATGAAAGTTACATACAACTAGAGTACAATTAAAATATACCATATAGTTCAACACTTAATTCCTCAAATGTGTAAAATTAACAAGCTTCTACTGTCATAGATATACAATTTTTCCATATTGTGAAAAGGATTTTTCAAATTAAATACAGGTAACATAATATTCTGTAGTTATATTTCATGACTGTGTTTAAATGAGAGGGTTGTATAATACTCACATTGTCAAATGTACTCACTAATGCCTTGGAAATTGCACACTTCCCCTCCTTTTCCAAAATAGAATCTCATTTCCATACTGAAGTCTATTATGCCATATTGGAAAAGTGTTTTACTTTCTAACAGGATTTTCATAAAATTAAAAAATAGCATAATATCATGGCATTATGATGACTTTTCCACTTACGCTCGTGTAGAATTTAATCTGGATATCAGACAGACATGTCAGAACCAATTTCCTAGACTTCTGTCTTATTGTACACGCAAGATGAATGATTACAGTATTTTACAGAACAGAAAAATCTCTGAACCTTCCTAGAACTATAAATGTAATGATTAAAAATTAAAATCATAACAGAATCAAATTGTGATCTCCAACATTTATTAAAATCTTTTAAAGTTCATAAACGACAACAAAGTTACTGTAGAATTTATCGCATACAGCTAGCATACAGCAGCATGTCCTTGGTCTAAATGAAATACAAAAGATTTTAACATTTTCATACAAAGGATTTCTTTAAATTTATTAATGTGACGATATATCTTTGTTACATAAAATTTGCTACAGCAAAGTATCTTATACTTTTCTTGCATGTATGTAAATATGGGTGGACAAAGACTGCATTCAGTGTCAGCCTCCTAATGACGTTGTGCAAAAATGCTCAACAACCTAAACATACAGAACATTGGTGGTATGTTTCATACTCTTTTGTAAAATGTCTACAAAGGCTTTTCTTTTAAGAGTGTCGTACAGATTAAAAGGAAGGAATGCCAGCTGTTTATTTGCACTGGCATTCAAAGAAATCCAATGGCTATATATCAATATAGCTCATTTTTTAAAAAAAAGAATCATCCTTGTATGCATGTAAATTTGTCATAAAACATGAGTCTAGTTTAAACTTTTAGATGTGCTGTTTTAAGACAGGTCACTGAGACAGCCAGAACCAAGTGTACAAATAAAACTACTATGAATAAGTTTAAAAGCAACCCCGAAAAAAGTGCTGAGCCGCTGATTATTAACATTGAAATAAATGTGTAAAAGTGCCCAAAGCTAGCACATGGTAGCAATACCTTTTAAGTCAGTTGGTGAGAGTATACAAAACATAATTAAACCCAAATACTTGTATCTGTGTGACCATACATTCTGATTGATTGAAAGAAAGTAGGTTAGAAATGAAGACACAACGCAACTAAAATAAACTCAGCTGTTGCAGTTTTTAAACTTGATCTCTTTTCTTCTTGAATGAAGTGCTGTAATTAAAAAGAAAATGATTGTAGCAGTACTCCATCCTCAGTTTACTAATATAGTATACCAGAATAAAAACTTGGCAATAACCTCTTATTCTTAACAGCTAACAAAAAATAACCGTGTTCATCCAGCGATGCATCTAGAACATTATTTTGCATTTGCTAAACCATTTGTTTTTCATAGCTAATGGCAGAGCGCATTTTGCTTTTTGTGGCATGGTGGTTTTTATTCTAATGGATGCCTTTTTTAATCAAAAAAGGCTTGAAGCAAGGAATACTTTGGGAGCCCAAACATTGGCTACTTTTTAAAAATTAGGAAAAAAAAAAAAAAAAGAAAAGGTGAATCAAAATGAATTCTCTACAGTACTGACCAAAACTTCCTTTAAGAGTTTAGGGTTCTTGATCTTAAACAAGCCATTTCATACCTGCCAACTGAAATGCTGGTAAGTTGACTTGGTTTAATATGGTCCAAAATCCAGACCAGATGGAATTACTCCCTCTCATGAGACTGTAAGCTTTCCATGGTACAGTCTGGTTATGGCAATTTGCCTACTGCCTAGGTGGGAAATACAAAGGAAGGAGGCAGTGACGAAAACTGCAGGGATGTAGAAAACCAAGGCACGGGGTCTAGCTACTGTCCCCTACTTAAGCCATCCAATTGATTCTACTGAATTTTGGTCAGCCTCCAGGAAAAAATGTTTTTAAGTTAATTTAGCAGACATTTATATGGCGATAAATACTACCTTCAAAAATGCTAAAAATGTTGGCTAGGTTTAGTCTGAGCTACTAAAAAATTATTATAAATTGTAGCATCAGACACAAGACAGACATGAATTATTGGCTGGCACAGACTAGAAGCAACATTTATCTTTCACTTCAGTCTAAATCACACTAGCCGCAACACCTTCCATTTCACTCACACAAATAATACATTATTCAAAATAAAATGGAGCATTCTTGGGTAAAAAACTACTTCATTTCAAAGGGGGAAAATGAACAATACACAGAAACAAAGAACGACAGAAACCAAAGTTAAGTAGGAAAGTGGTCTATTATTCTGTGTTACTGCACAAACAGTGCTTGCTTAATTGTGCCTAGTTAGAAGGGTTGGTGCAAACTGCACACATGGAAGATGGCAATAAAGACCTCAGTCAGCTTTGTGGAATGAAGTAACTAGGTAACTGTTTTGACATATGATGGTCTCAGCTCCACCTCATCTGTTAACAGAGTGCAAAGATCCCAATGTGAGCCCTGATGTCATCTTGTCCTCTTACTCCCACTAAAAATCAGCAAATTCTTTTGCACATTTTTCTGTTAGAGACGCACGAATATCTTCTTCTTCATAGTCATCAAAGTTGCTGGTATCTCCAGGACCTCTGCACTTTGGTATGAATGGAGCTTCTACCTGTATTGGTGGGAGACACAAAAAGGCACATGAAATGTTACTGGCCTAATACCAGTAGATTTAGCATTGTAATGATGAGCACAGCAATACTCCCATTACTTTTCAAATCCTGCCAAGAAATCAGGTATTACAGGTTTAAGCTGTGGCTCATAAAACCAACCTAAGAAGGTACAGGCCTAGATGTGTGAATCTAAATTGAAAAAGACTAATCTCTTGCTGAGAGGCATCATTAAAAATGACTTCCACTTCCAAACAAAGATTAGTTCTCTCCTTGCAGAGGCCATCCTGCTCCTTCCAGCTCATTAGCACAGGACATGGAGAACACTGATTGCCACCACCACTACACAAAAGCCTTAGGGAAGTTTGGAACACTCTCCTTCCTACTTAATAATAATCTATTTCCAAATAAAAACTAACCTAATGCAAGTGTAAAAGAATTTGTTCTGCATATCTTATGAAGTTCCTCCTAGGACCTAACTAGGTGAGAACTGAAAGCCTTCTCCAAACCAGGCCACAATGAGACACAAGCAATGACTTGAAGGAGTCACTCAAAAACAGTACCATAAGCTAAGCAAAATTACAACAAAATTGTGCAGGTGATGCAAATTTAAACCTGGAAACACAAAGTAATCCGACAAGTATCTCTCTCCCAAACATCCCAAGGAATAAGTATGCCAGAGGTAGAATGGTGGGGCGACAATGAAGCAGGACAGGCACAGCTCCAGCTCCAGCTGAGGCAGAGGATCACACCACATTGTGCAACCAGGTAGATTGCTGATGGTGGGGGGGTGTGTCATGTGTGTAGATCAGTAAATTAAAGAGGTACAGCACAGACTAACACAAATTAAACTCCACTGACTGTGGGCAATAACATTATACACCGCCAAGAAGAAACAGTAACTTGTGCATTCATGAGTGCAATTGCCATGTGTGTATCCTTTTGTTCCTGAAACAATATACGCATTTTAGCGGTATAGCCTGAGTGAGCACACAGTCTGTGTACATACCTAGCCTACAAAGCCAAACATTGACCATTATCTGAATTCTCTCTGTTTTCTTAAACTGACTTTCAGTCACTCTCTTACAACAAAAATCAGAGCACAGAAAATACCTCATTTACTGCTTGAACTTTAGAACACTTTCAAATGAGACATGTCAGACCTTTCCCTATTATCTTCACTATGGAATCTCCAAAGAGATTGCAGGAGGTAACACTGGTTTATAGTGGAAATACCTGTTTGGCCCTAAGTACAATCATCTTATCAGGCAGTGTGTTAATAAATATGGAAACACACAAAGAAAGGAAGACTTGATTGTATATCATGCAATGGGTGAGCAACTGGCTCACAGGTGGGGCACAAAAGGTTACAGTGAATGGGGTGACATAAGACTGGCGACCTGTCACTAGTGGGGTTCTGCAGTGCTCAATCCTTGGCCCTGTGCTCTTGAGCATCTCCATAAATGATTTGGATGCAGGAATGGAAGGGATACTAAGTAAGTTCATAGACAATAAAAAACTGGGAGGAGCTGTTGACTCCGTGGAGGGCAGGGAGGCCCTGCAGAGAGACCCTGACAAACTCGAGAATTGGGCAATCAGCAAGTGTATGAAGTTCAACATTGGAAAGTGCCAAATTCTGCACCTGGGATGAGGCTACGCTGGATGTATGGACAGACTGTGGGACAAGAGGCTGGAGAGCAGTGCTGTGGAACAAACCTGGGGGTCCTGGTCGATGGCAAGTTGGGTCAGCAGTGCCCTGGCAGCCAGCAGGGCCAACCGTGTCCTGGGGACATCGGGCACAGCATCGCCAGCCGGGCAAGGGAGGGATTGTCCTGCTCTGCTCTGTACTGGGGCTGCCTCACCTCGTGTCCTGGGGGTGGTTTTGGGTGCCACAAGGTAACAAAGACATGAAACTATTGCAGTGTCCAAAGGAGGGCAAGAAAGGTGGTGAAGGGCCTTGAGGAGAAGCCGTGTGAGGAGCAGCTGAGGGCACTGGGTCTGTTCAGCCTGGAGGAGACTGAGGGGAGACCTCACTGCAGTTCCAGCTTCCTGAGGAGGGGAAAACGGGAGGCAGGTACTGATCTCTGCCCTGTGGTGGCAGTGACAGGACCCGAGGGAATGGCCTGAAGAGTCAGGGGAGGTTTAGACCGCACATCAGGAGAAGCTGCTTCACCCAGAGGGTGGCTGGGCACTGGAACAGCTCCCCAGGGCAGTGAGCACAGCCTGACAGGTTCAAGAAGCCTTTGGACAATGCTCTCAGGCACATGGTGTGACTCCTAGGGTATCCTGCGCAGAGCCAGGAGTTGGATTGGATGATTCTTGTGGGTCCCTTCAAACTCAGCGTATTTTGTGATTCTCTATCCGAAATACTAAGTAATTGACTGGTTTACTTATGACTGTAGCATTAAAAAAAAAAAAAAAAAATCATTCACATGACATTAGCTGCCAAGGAACACTAAGTTTGTTCAGGAGAATACATGTTGTGGTAACAGCCACTGTGAAAAACTAGTATTAACTGAAAGTTTATTGCTGTATTTCTATGACTACTTGAATGATATTACAATCTATGCTGTTGTTTCAGACCCTCAGTATTAGAGTATTTATTCTTTATAATTAGAAGCTTCAAACTTATTTGGCATCAGTTTTCACAACCCTTTAAATCTAGTAATAGCTATTCTGACTGTACTATGTGTTAACATATAAAAATATTTCTTATTTCTGTGAAAGTAATTCACTATAGCAGTACATTAGGAATGCTAAGAATATTTAGCACAGTATTAAAACACCTGCTTTAATATTATGGGACCTGGGTGTTCCCAAACAGCATACTGGCAAATGAAACTCAGGGCATATAAATCTGCCTTGCAAAGAGGCATTAAGAAAGCGAAGAACAGATAATTAGAATTCTACAATAGGGAATATTTTCTTAAAAATATCTATATTTAATGCAAGGAATACAGGATGCGTTAATTGTACCCTGTCTTCTAGTAATTAATACATTAATGAATAATTCAACAACTGTACTGTCAGTTTGTGTAGCCAAACAACCAGTTTCTTTTTATAAACTATTGTTGGTATTTAGGTTTGGCCCTTAAAATACTGCTGTTACAGCAGCAAGTTCATGCCTCTATAGTCAAGACTGTTAGCATTTCAAATTCAAACCAATTTCTTTAAATATTATCATTTATCTCTAGCTTTTTTTTACAGTATCAAGACAAAGCAAGAACAAGGAGGGAGCAGGTTGCTTTAGGAGAAAAAAGAAAGGCTCTAGCTTTGGCTTGAGCTTCTCCACACTGAAGCACAGTCTGAGTGCTAAGAGCTGGCTGGAAAGGAAAACAAATTCATCTCTGCTGTGGAGGAGTATTTATAGATGCCACTATAGCAGGGTTTAAATAAAAAGTGAGAGAGGCAGGAGATGCCTCATCCTGAGATAATCCAGAAATAGACAAACACACAATATGTGTGTTAAAGAGAACGTGAATGTACACAGAGGTCCAGGATAAAATACCCAAAAGAAACAAACATAACTCAATCAATACATATGCTTTGGAGTTTTAAAAGATTAAACTACTTTCACCCTTTCTCAATTTCAAGTCACAGATCTAGGAAATAAAAAATAACTACAACAATTAGAAATTTTACTTCAACCTCTTAAAGGTTGAAGGATCAGGAAGGGTCTTACCTTTCTCTGATAAATGGCAATCCAATCTGTAGTTGCAAACCACTTGTGATTCTTTATGTCATTTACACCATTCTTGAGATTTCCATATCGTTTGGTCAAATCTACCTGGAGTAAATTTCTTAGAAGATCCTTTAAGTCTGAACTGAAGTGTGATGGGAACCTCACCTAAAATTATACACCCACAACATTAAAAAACATGATACAGATTTGATTCTTTCCCCTGTGAAGGGAAACAACTTCACACAAAAGGAAAACAGTAGGGCAATAGTTTCTGTCTTTCTTCTAAAACCAAATCAATCAGGAATGCATGAAGAGACAGATGATTATTGTTGCACATGTATTTCTGTTTCACAAAGCCTTTATCAATAGCATTACATTGCCCATCTACCATTTCTTGAACTGGAAGTTTCTAGGAGGCAAAATATTAATTTAATGTAACAGTGATCTAAAAGCTAAGTTTAACTTGGTGTCTCACCAACACATCATCTCAAGACATTCTCAGCTATTTTCTAGTTATAAATTTTTATATTATATTATACACACACACACACAGAAGAGACACAGTATATAGCATATACACAGCATATAAAAATATAGATATGCTCTGAAATAACTGTACATTCAGCAATCATATATGAAAAGTCAATCTGGAACTTTATGCTGTTCTGCAATCTGTTTCTGGTAACTAAATGCACCAAACATCAAAAGTCTTACATAACAGCACTATTTGAAGACAGCACACTAGTGACTTGCAATTCATTCAAACCTAGCTAAAGGATATTTGAAGATGATTCGTGGGATGTAATTACAAAGGGTTTTACTAACAAATGATCGACTGACACCATTTGAGATGGCAGAGAGAAGGAAGGGGAAAAGAACAGGCAGAAAGCTGTGTCTGTCATCCTCATAGTCCCAGTGTTTGACACTTCCAATATTCAGCTTATCAGTTATGATGTAAATACAGATCATGGAATTACTTAACATAAAAACATTTCAAGAAATCAAGAAGTCCGATTATCAAGGAACCTGCTTCAGTTTACCTACCAATATGGTTCTATTGTAGATTATGAGAAATTCACAGGTTTTAATGACTATAATATCTAGACCACAGAGAAGTAAGGAAATACTAACTCAAATTTTTAAGCAGAGAACTAAGCAAATGAGGTAGAATAAATGAAACACCCCAGGTTATAAAGAACTGCTAGCTGAGGATTGAATTAGAGTTTCCAGAGTTGATGTCCAGTGCTGTTTCTGCAGCTGTCCCTCCATGGACTCAGAAAAAAGGTAGATGATCAACAGTACAAATGTCAAGCCAGTTAGATAAAAATACAAAAAATGCCCAACTTTTTTTTTTTAGTTTAGAAGAGAAAGATTTCTTTGAAAATATGTCTTGGTAAATTAATTCCCATATATTCATGGACACAGATGAAGATTCATAGCATTAAAACCTTTCAAAGAGTAACCACCAGCCACCTTCTTTATTTAAATACGAATCAACCTCAGTGCAGTGCACCACAGGCCTACCGAGGTACTGCCCTTGATTAGAATTACAGAGGCACCTGAGATGCAGCACAGGGTGTGTCCATGTAGGGCCAAGGAAGAGAACAACTGTAACAAATCAAGTGAGCCCAAAAAAACAACACTGGCTGGCAGAAGAAACACCAGAATGATTACATTTTGGTGCTATTCAGCAGCAAATATGAAAAATAAAATGGGAATAATGAAAAATAAAAGGGAAACATTGGAAACACTTTTCAAAAATTTTATATAACAATGAAAGCCAAATGAACATTAGATATATCTAGCTACACAACTGTGGAAGTAAAGAGACCTACTAGGAATGATGGAAACTCTCCAGGGCTTCTCAAAAATTGCAAAAAAAATTCTAGAAAGTAGCTAGGCAAATTAAGCACACAGCTAAGTAGTTGTTAATAGTCATTGGATCACTTTAATCCAAGCATAAAAGGATATAATACCACAATGTCTGTACATTTAGTAACTTGCATTTTAAATCTGAAGGCAGGGAACAGATTTTTATAACTCTGATTTTCAAATAACAATGTCTGCACTTATGAAATGTACATTACAACTTCTCCTATGTCCTTCTCAGATTGCTCACTGTCTAGTGGCCAGTAAATTCTGCATCTCCTCCACCAAAACACAGGTTCTACAAAAACAACTACGTTTGTGAAAACACCCAGAGCCTTAACTCACCTTGCCAGACACAATCTTCTCATAAATTTGAATGGGCTGATCTGCAAAGAATGGGGGATATCCAGCTGCCATTTCATAGATTAACACTCCTAATGCCCACCAATCCACTGCCTTGTTGTAACCCTGAATAAAATGAAACACGCCACTGTTAGTACAGTTTCTAACACAGGTTAAGATTTTCAGTATATATCTGTATATTTATGGAATACAAAGAAAGCAAATACATTATTGTCCATTTAATGCAGAACTTACAACCTAACTCCAACCAAATTGGCACTCACAGATTCCAACAGTAATACACTTGAAACCTAATACAGCAATGAGACGGAAACAGTGATGGAAGTGAAGCATTTTGCACACATTTCCTGTGATGAGTGTCAGTGATTTCTTTACACTCTTGTGACAAGACTCCCTAAGTAACAGAAATGGGAACAATTTATCTATTTATTTGAAATCGAAACAATCTTGCTACAGAATGATAATTCTTCAAAGCTTAGGGAAATTTCATTATAACACCATATATAACGGCACTTCCTATATTGTACACCGTCACCTTTTTGCTTGATTATCTGCATTTTGGAACATTCAGTTTCATAGGTAGTTAACGAGCTACAAGAGCTTGGAAGTTTAGTTAATTAGCTGTTATAGTCATTTATGATCTGATCTTAAAAGCCTGAACCTTCAATCACTAGTAGGTCCTATTCAGTGTTATGAAAGACAAAGAAACTACCAAACCCATCCATTTCATATATTTTCTTTGAGATCTTTTACAAAGCTCAGGGCTCAGAGTCAGTCTTTAAGGAAAAACCTATTATGAAGACTTTGTAGTAGATGCATTGGAATTTCTTTTGCTGTTTTAGCCACACAGGGGAAAAAACTATGCAAATAAGAAACATTTTTTCCCCAAACAGAAGCATTTTTTGTTCATTTTTGACAATCTGCAAAGGGTATTTAATTAAACCGTATGTTAAATGCTTACTTTAACATTATGCACTACGATTGTTTTATAGCATAAGCAGTTCTATATTTTCCATTTGCAAAACATGCAGTGCTACAGTTAAACAGCTATAGGATGAATAATACTTTTCTATGTTGGAACACTTAGTGCAAGCAGTAGACAAACAGATCTACAGTCAGCTTAGATTGCATGTACTTTAGATGTAAAACCAGTGGATTGTTATGTTTGATTTGATGTCAACTGCCTTAAAACTGAAAAACTCTGCAACTAGTTGTGTAATGACTACTGATTCATTCCATATGCAGTTCTTGTTACCTTTGGAGTTCCTCTTCTAGTATGTTAACACTTCAGAATGTAATCACTCAGATCTGTTGTTCTGGTAAGGTTGTTAGTTAAATAACTTAATTACAGATCTTTTATCCCCTCACAAGTTATGTGGCAAGCATATGTAGAAAGTTCTCTACAGTTATGTGAAAATTCTTTACTTGGCATAAGTTTTGACATACTAAAAGAATATTTACAATACAATGACTTCATTTTGTGTAATTTCTAAAGAACTGACTAGTCAAGATTTGATTTTTGGAAGTATCAGCAATTGTTTATCCCCCAGAGCTTAATAATTGGATGAGAAGTTTTAACTACATCAAATGCATGGCTGAGTAACAAGACAAAGTACCTTGCTGAGAATTATTTCAGGTGCCAGGTATTCTGGAGTCCCACATAACGTCCAAGTTCTGCCTTTTACTCTTTTTGCAAAGCCAAAGTCCGTGACCTGTCATCGGGAAAAATAAATTGACTGTAAGTGCATCGCGATAAGAAATTTAAAATTAAGTGCTTTGGAAATATTTTGGAAAGCCGTTTTTTACAGGGGAAAAAATTATTTCTCAAATCACATCTAGTCAGATGTACCTTTATTAGTCAGTCCTCCCAGTACTTCTAATTCAGATAAATAGAAGGTCTCATGATAAAATTAATAAAGAACACAAAATATGTATTATCACCCTGACACCAGCTTCTATTTATAATTTAAAAATCAGTGGGAACTATGGCTTACTAATCTTCCACATGTACTGCAATTACATTATTAATTTTTCTTACACTTTTAACATCAGACTGTTTGTAATGCTGAAAATTTAAAGAACATAAATAAGATATTTATCTTTTCCTTTAGTTAAAAAATAAATGAATCACAAAAAGGGTTCAATATATCCCTCAGTCTTGTAAATGTAGAATTTTATTGCATAAGTGTATAAAGGTCATATGTCAAATTAGTGTGGGAATAAGACAACATGAAAGAGGTCTTCCAGTAACTTTTGATTCTGAGTATCTTTGAAAGCATCACCAGAGTCAAGTTTGTTTATTTGAGGCCTGGGGGGAAAATGTAGCAATAATTGTACCACAAATGGCAAGTACTTGAACATTATAAATTCTTCATTTCACTTGTCTTGTTTTCTACAGTAAGTTTTCAGAACTCTGTATGCAATATCCGACTCTCTGTGATTTTTCCTTGACCGTATTGTGGAATACATACAGAGCCCAGGTATTACATGGATAATTCTGGCATCAGTTTCAAGGTACCACGTCTATGCTTGTTTGGGGATCTGTTTCTTTTGTTTCCTCCTTCTTGGTTTCAATTTCAACCCATTCCCGGAGAAAACATACTGCACCACAACGAGAATCGCCGCTAATTATACAATAACCCGTGCTGATGTTGCTGTACATTAGCGCCACTAATGAAGCCAAACTTCAAACTAGCAAGGCAGCTTTTCTTCATTTTTGGTAGAATCAAGAGCATCAACAGCTGGAACTGAACAGAGTGGGTGACGTGCTGACTAGCTTCAGTCAGCAAAGAATCATTTCTGTGTTTGGGAATGCACATCAGTCTACATACGAAAAATATGCTGCAGACATGGGACAAACAGTAATGGCTTTAAAATACAAAAAAACCCTGAAGCTGAAGCTGCAGCATCAACATATGAACACAAACCTCCCTCTGCCACACCATCACAAAAACATACTGTTGCAGAGAGAGCTGCCAGTTCTGGAGTAAGCCAGTCATAGCTTTACATTAGTGGTGCTGCCCAACCACATTAAAGGAACTTGTATTGATCTCTCCCCACAGTATTATCTTACACTCCATGCAAAATTATTTTACAGTTATAAACGACATATAAGATATGAATCCTTTCTACTTCTCTCAAACATTTTATTATGTATTTTCTTGTTTAGATTCTGCTGTGGCAAAAGGTGACACAATGAGGAAAGAAGAACTTCCACAATTTAAGGACTGCACAGCATTGCAGAATGCTTATTGCTGCACTCTGCCTTCCCATTTCCCATTTAGCTAAAAACGTAAGAGCTAAGAGGAAGATGAGAATGTCCCATGAGAGGCTGTTGTAAAACCAAAGCTGTCATTTGAGCACTGCAGTGCTGATCTGACCTCAACTCAGCTCACACTCCAGATGTGCTGGGAAGACTAGGACTCTCCAAGGGTGGGATTCATCTGCTGGACATTAAGTACTACAGCATCAGGTTTAATATCTAAGCTGGTTTTCTTAAACTACTTATACAGACAATGCAGAGAAACAGACATTTTAGGGCACCTTTCATCTTGTTCTAGGGCAGATGTATAAAATAGGTCAGATGAACAGAGCCATGTAATCACCTACTTCTCACCACAGACCCCAAGGGAAATTTTGACAACTGGCTCAACTGCAGACAGCTCTACTGTGCATACTTAATTTTAGTCAGAGGAAGTACAACCCAAAGGTTTTAACCATTACTAGGCAGTAGGGCATTTGAATGCTCCACACAAACATGCTAACATGGCAAACAGCTTCAGACCATTTATTCAAAATGCATTTTCTCGAATTACCTAAATCTACACTGCAAGACAAAACTTCACTCCCTAAATATATGAAGAATATCATACCTGGATGTATCCTTGCTGATCAATTAAAAGATTTTCAGGCTTTAGATCTCTGTAGATGAGGTCTAATGAATGGAGGTACTCAAATGTTAGCACTATCTGAGCTGCATAAAACCGTGCATGTGGTTCACTGTGAAGAATTAAAAGAATATTAAGTACTCCAATGCTATGCTAAGGTACTGAAACAACCACCTAACTGTCAGGGACAGACAAATTAAATACCTTTTAACTGGTTCTTTTACTGTGTAACAAGAAAAAGCAAAAGCAAACATTTTCAGAATTGATACATGCATTCCCTAAATTTAAGTCTTGCAGCTAAAATACACATGCAAATCAAGATGAACGTAACCCACGATGCAGAGCTTTGACTTCAAATTTTACTTTTAGAAACTATCATGAATTTCAGTGACAATATGTATAGGAATTCCAAGATTCCATCATGCACAGATCATAAATGCCTGTATTAACTGAAAAATAATTAGGAGTTCTTCACTGCCTGACTAATTTAAATCCACTGAACAAGAGGTAAATTAAATGCACTTAACCCTTCAGAATTTTTTATTCAATGCTAAAAAATTTTATAAAACCCTCTTCCCAAATCAGCAAATTAAGCCTTTTTAAAAGAATAATGTCATTAATACTCTTACCTGAACCTTCCGATTCTTCTTAGATGTGAAAACATTTCTCCACCAGGAACATACTCCATTACCATGTATAAATTAGAATTGTCCTAAGGAAATCAAGGAAACAAGTAAACACACACAAATACATATCAGGCATACTATAGTCTCTATAACTCCTATGTGGAGTACATTTTATTGATGAATGAAAATGAAAAATTTTAGCCATCCGATGACATTGACAAATATAATGCAACATGGGCATAAATTATTGAAAAGATGCAAAAAAAGCATCACATATCTCAAGAAATCTATTTTAAAGCAAATTATAAAGATAATTAGTGAGGTCCAGATGCAGAATGGTGTGTAAGAGACCTGAAGGAAGAGAGGGTAAGATGACTACTGCCAGGCAAGACTTTGAACTCTTAAATGTTTATACGTGACAACCTGAGATATTCTTGTCTCCACAGCCCCTGCCCCAAACCTCAAAACTCTAAAGATAACATGTCTGCTTATTTAAAATTATTTTAAAAAAAGACAAAAAAAAAAGAAGGAAAAAGAAGGCACATATCACTGTATAAACTAGAAAGCTACTCAATCTCTTTACAGACTGACTAGTACTGTCATGAAATTAGAAGCTAAGCTCAAAGTTCTTTCCTTCATGGTTAAAACTGTCATAAAGACCTGCCTCAAGTATAAATCTCAAGCAAAAAAATCTGCAGAACAATTACAAATTTACCATTCTATATATTGGTACAGAAGACATGCTTTGGTATCTCTCTAAGATAAAATAATGCCTAAAAGCTCCCTTGCTTTACAAAATCCAGTTGCCCTCCAAAAGAAAACTCTGACGAGTTTAATTTAATTTTTTTTTTTTAATTTGGAGATATCCTTTCAATCATTACCTGATGAACCGGGGTATATGAAGTGTACACGAGTGCACTCCACTCCTACTCAAGCCCTGGCAACAGTGCCAAATGAAGCATCTTTGAAAACAAAAATACTTGAACTATGGTACTGTAAAAGTTATACATTTTAATATCTCAAGTGCAAGCACGCACTTCCCTGAAACCCAACAACTACTTTGAAAGTAATGACTACCTTAAAAGAATACTCCAGTTTAACAAGGAAAGGAAAGTTCACCGCTTGTAATATTCTCTTCTCGTTCAGTGTGTGTTCTATCTGCTTCAGTTTGACAACCTAGGAGACAAAAAACAATCTTCAGCTTAAGTGTGATATTTTATAATTGTCGATAAATTTTTTAGTGTTAAACAATTAGTTGAAAGCAAGCTTGTAACTTTACTTATGGATTCCTAGTACAATAAAAGAACCAATAAAGGATTAAAAAGTCTAACAACATTTAAAGAGTGACACTTGTGCAATATGGTTGGCAGACAACTCTACAAATAATGCTTCTTCCTACTTGCTGAGTGTAAGAGTCAGTAAGGAAAACCTCTCTGCATTTTCTAAGAATTGCACGTGTTTGTTATGGACATACTTCCTCAGCACTTCAATAAAATCCGTGTGATCCTTGGACCCTTGCTAAGAAAGGCAGGAAACTGTGTAGGACACATTTAATTATGAATTTTGTTACCTGTTAACAGGAGTAAACAGGCTTATGTTACACAGCTCACACATTAGTGACAAAACTAAGGAGAATACAAATTCAAAATCTCCATTTTTATAAACAGGTTACTTCTTGTAATCCGTTAAAATGTTAGGCTGCTAACAAGGCAGCAAGTGGCAGATTTCTGATCATTGTTCTTTCTCAGCAATTAATAATTGGTTTCCTTGTGTTAAACCCCAACATTGCATAATGAATTATATCCATTTTACTTAATCCCTACTGCACAATTTATCTCTAACTCATTTTGAGAATGGCATGATTTTCAAGTACAGTTAGGGCTTTTTTTCCTTGCTCCATAGGAAACAAGAAGAAAAAGTACGAGTGATCAAAACAAGTCTGTTTTTATGTTTGGAAATCAAATCTAACTGCTATAAATAAGAGATAATCAACCCTGCCTGAAACTGTATTTATAAATTTAACTTTTAGATGCAAAAGGTAGTACCTGTAAAAAACTTACTACTGCTTTGAAATAAATGTCATACAAAGGAAATAATGATTTAAAAACACTAAATCTCTTTTGAATCCCAGATCTTTAGGGTACAAATAAAGTTTTGCTCAAATCGACTCATTTGTGGGAAGTGTCTCCTTCATCCCTACGCTACAGTACTGGAATGACCTTGTCCATCCAAGGAAGAAGCCGAGGCTCTTGTCTGGCATTGCAGCTGTACACCTCACAGACAAGACTTCACCCTTGTTCCTGCAGCCCCTCCCAGTGAGGTACTGGAGGGGGATGGCAGCAATACCCCAGGCTGAAGCTACTGTTTAACACTTCAGAATGTCCAGCTGGGGCCCCAGACACAGCTTTGCTCACACTTAAGCCCAGGCTCAGGGCATGGCCAGTGTCACCTTCCCTTATAGAAATGGTGTCTGGCATGTTACAGCCTTCCTAATGCAAGGCAGACAAAGGAATAACATCCCTACACAGAAAACTACTGGCTGCATCAACATCTATGACATTTTTTTTCATGTTCTATGAATCAAGCATGAGACTGGATAACAAAGACATACACGGGATGCTTTCCCCAAGTAAAATGGAAATGAAAAATTATAGGCAGCCTGCCCATCGTCTGATTTCAGATATCTGTATGTTTTCTGTAATAAACAAAGAAATAGAAACATGTTCTCACCAAACCATATCCTATTTTTTGAACAATTAATGGAAGCTACTAATATATTTCTAATAGAACACATAAATAAATAATTATGCTAAGTTGAAAAAGCAGGTATTTCATAAAGGAACACATCAAGACTTCTTTTTATAGACAGAACCATCTAATTTACTAACAGAAGACTGATGTTTGGATGCAAACATCTTTATAATCCCATGGAATCATTTACTACAAGTCCACTGCAATTGTTAAAAATGTGACTTTTTGCTTTTCCAGCAAAACACTTTCCAATTTTAAGAGGTAGATTACTACCTTAATTAACTTAAGGGAGTAATTAAGAACTTAATTATCTTTCTTGTTAAAATCCTTGAGTATTTTTATGGCAGCTTTCTGAAGTAAGGTGTTATTTCCTAAATTGCTCCAGTGATGACAACTCAGCCATTCATGAAAAAGGGTTCAAAGAAAAAAACAGCTGAAAATTTGAAATTTGGTGGTGGGCTCTTAGGGCAGCACTGAGATGCTACAGTAGCTCTGCCTGCAGGATGCTACCAGCCATACTGAGGTAATGCTGAGGTACATTTCCAAATGGGTGGAAATGGTCTGGGCTGTCTTTATTTGTACTATGGTGGAATGTAATTTTAACTTAATTGGATTTTTTTTTAAATACAAGTTAGAAACCATTATAATAGGAGAATGCTTTAGTTGCAAAAAATTCAGCTTTTCTGAGTAAAAAATCCCATCATGTCAGATTTGACACTAAAAGGCAAGTGTACTTTAGTTTCTGTTTGTATGACCATTATAAAGCAGTCCTTCATTAAATGAACCATTATTCAAGGTCCAGGACCCCAATCACATGTAAAGAATACTGGAACTGCAACTCAGGCAAAACAGTTTCACTATGTCACTGCCATAGTTCCATTACATAAAATTCCTCAGAAATGTAATAATGCCTAAGTGCAAAAGTCCACATTGAGGCATGGCTGACTTTGATTTTGTTAGTTGCTGATTATTAAGTTCTCTTTGCCAGATTAATATTGTCTTAAAATGACCTTTGTTATACAGCAGCAAAGTTACGTATAGTGTCTTGAAAGTTAGAACAGCTCTTACATTGAGGACTTTTGAATCTACTAATCTAAATAATGCACTATTGAAAAACTTGTCAAAACCATTAAAAACTACTTGTATTGATAAATTCTGTTAAAACACTTCTTTGCATTCTGGAATTCTGTACTATTTAAAATTTAAACTTTATCAAATGGCATTGCTTACTTAATCTAAGAGTAATAAACTGCTAAAAAAAAATCAGGCTGGAGCAGCAATACAGGCTCAGACTACAGCACTGAAGTTTTCAACGCAGAAAATGTCCATTATGCGACAGCTGTTCTGAGACTCCTGTTCTATCTACAAGGTTACTAAAGATGCAACAGGATTATTACATAATTAAACATACAGAAAGTAATACCTCATAGGATCAAGAATGGAAAAGAAATTATTTATGCAGACAATTTTAATTTCAGTTACGGTTCACAAATGAAAATTTTGAGAATTTCTGATCTAAAGAGTCTTCCAGAGTTTTGAGCTACCCTGCAAAAGTTTTTTTGTTTATTTGAACTACAGCACTACAATTTGCTTTTCCAAAGAATATACAGGCCACCTTACAAAACCTAAGCAAAGAATTTACCCAATAACATTTTATGAATGCCTTGGACACTAGTTAAAGCCTCTTTAGCCTGTTGTTAATGTTACTAGCAATTGTACAAAGTCTATACAATCCCAACAACTGAACCTACTGGCTAAAAAAGAAAATAAAGCATTAAATTATCACTGGTATCCAAGTGTGATAAGAAAAAGCACAGTATGTGCAACTCAGTTCAGCCACAGCTGTAGCTGTTCATCTGCATCAAACTCTTCTGTAGCACAAACCCCACTATAAATTATACCAACCTTCTGTTTGTCCAGTATCTTCATAGCATAATACTGTTCTGTGGATTTATGTTTCACCATCATTACTCTCCCAAATGATCCTGTTCCAAGGGTTTTTTGCCTCTCAAAATCATCTAGGCCAGCAGTATTCTACATGTAGGATATAATCACATTATTTACAAACGAATACACAAAGACAATTTTAACTGTATGAATTCAATTATGAAAAAAGTTGAGTAATATTACATTTATCAAAGAAACTATAGCCAACTATACTGTTATAATGTGATACCTGTCAAATTTTAAAAAGAGATTTTACATTGTACTCATTAAACCAGAAGAAGACTTAACTGAATTATATCAACATTTCCTTAATTTGTCCATACAGCTGTCCATACATGCTTAGTAAGGAACATCTAGCAGTAAACAGATCATTAATTATAACATGCAGATAAACAACCCCCTCTACTTAATGATCAAGAATATTACAACATGCAAAATCCCCCAAGCTCTAAAGACAGTTCTACATGAGAGTTGACTGGAGACCACATCCCTGAGTACATTTTCTCAGACATTCATTGCCATAGCATGTCAAATGTTGCTTTAGAACAAGAATGATCCTTCTCCCAAATCTCAAATTTTACAAGATTTCTCTCTAACAAGCTCCTTAACCAGCTCCCAAGCCCTATGCAGTAGTCTTAATACTCTTAATTCCACTTACTATTACGGGGGAAATTATTAACACGGTAAATTACAGATGTGCCAACACTTCTGGTTATTAAAAAAAGCCAACTAAAAACATGCCAATAGATTTTGAGTCTTGCCATGTTGATTGCGAACATCATTCTCATAAGAGAAATTGTTGTTCAGTGAGAGCATTTCATCAGCTCATATCTGGAGAAGACCTGAGAACCTTTGTTGATGAACTTCAGTGAAAAGTGACAAAGCTGGCATTAAAAAACCTGAAACTCCTTTACAAATTGCACTAAAATGATTTCTGTTTTCTGCACTGCTCATTACAGACTGACAACACACTGATAACATTATCCAAAAAATGCAATACAGAAAATTACTGAATGCTTAAATGAGTGATACCTGAGGGGGGCTTTCCCATTTTCTTAAAAAGTCTTCTTTGGCTTTGGCTAGGAACTCTTTCACTGAAAACACACACAAAAAAGTACATTTTAATTAATATAATTAATCATAGGTGCAATGGAGATGCTTTGTTAACAAAATACATAAACTTCATTATCAACTTCTTTCTTCAATTCATAATATGCTATTTTCATCATGGATGAAAGCAAGCATCGATGTCTCTAGAACTTCTACCGTATCTCCAGGTGATATCTAAGCTTTCTGAAGTAACTACATCATTCTACACAAATTACTTAAACTTTACCAGCTCTAATAGCTCACAATACTCTATAGGCAAGCAAGCCTTAAGGTGATGTTAGACATTCTTAATTCAGCTGGGAAAAAACCAAACACCTGGCATTTATAAATAGCCATTCCACAAAGATTGACTTCTTATCTCTTTAAATAAATGTTGCATTTTCTTTCAGCTGCTTGAGTGTAATGTCAATCTCATTGCTTTTTCCCCTCATCACCTATATTTAAAGGCTGTTTGCAAGCTCAAGGACCAAATGGACAGCATTACTGCAAGCAAAGACAAAGCACAGGGCTACGACGACATTGCGTATTAGGCATGCCCATAGTCAGAGAATATGCAGTTTTAATATTGATTTTCCATTGAAATTGAAGGAAACTATAATGGCAAAATTCTGGATGACTGTTTAAAATGTGCACCAACATATTTTGTTCAGATCATCTCTCAGCTGCTCTCTTTTTTTTTAATATCAATGCTCAGCCAGATCAATGCAGATTACTTCATGCACAGTCATTAATGGGAGGTGTTTCAGAAATTGCTGTGGTTCTGAAAGAGTCACAGAATCAAGAAAATATCATACTTGTTTTGTGTTCTCTGAATCATTTCACATAATACTACATTAATAACAGTGGTTTTTCTGTACTGTGACGTTCTGGGACAAGCAATTGCTAAAAATACACAGCAATATGTCAAGATTATTCTGGTCAGTATCTAGAAATCTGTGTTTTAGCAACCGTATTTTACGTTTCAACAGTCAAAAAATTAGGTTTATAATAGGTTGTAAACAAATCACCTGATGAATCAGAACTTCTTTGTACTTTTCAGTGAATACAAATGTTGACAAAGAAAACTTCAAAAATTCTCTTCTTATACTGGTACACTTCCAGTAGCAGTAAAAACAACAGCAGCCCTGGAGAAGGCTGGTTGTAAATTTTTTTTTCCCTTTTCCCCCCCCTTCTTGGGTGTGCTATGGGACCTGGTTATCACAAAACACTCAAAGTAGGTTTATGGCTCCCACTACTGCTGGCTCTAATGGAGCATAAATAAAATGGAAATTTCAAAAAAGTTGTCAAAAGTTCAGGCAGACCTCAACATTAGAAAAGCGTTTAAAGCATGATATCTGCTCAGTAATTTTATTTTAAGAGAAACAAGCAATATCACAGAGGAGGAACATATTCAGTATTCTAAACTTATGGTTAAGTAGAGCAATAAAAACATCGTTTATATCAAAGAAACTACTTTAAAATGGTATTAAAACTAACTGAGAGTTAAAAATATTTTAGTGGCTAATCAGCAAAAAATGCTTACATATTTATCCTGTGTGTAGAAAATATTTCCTTTGTTTTTAGGTTATAGAGGTTATTCATGTAATGACTTTTAATTATCCTAATTTGAAGAGAGGACAGGATTTCCTGTGGTGTGAAATAATTTTCAACACAAAAAAAAAGAAACTAGCAATGCCCAAATTCATGTTTGATGATCCTTCTTCCATTAGGAGAACAGAGATGACTTGATCAAATGAGGAATACTGATACAGTTTTTCAAACACCAATTTATGTTGAAGTAGCACAAATACTTTCTCTTAATGACAAGAAAAAACCCATGAAAATCATTAAGACTACCAAAAAGCTGAGCCTTCAAACTGAAGTGGCTGTAGCTTAGAAGAGAACATTAACACTATATAGCACAACTAAAACATGAACTGGTGTTGTTTTTTCATGTTATTACAGTACATATGTCTTAAATATCCCTTATGCCATCTCTGTTCATATAAATAAATATTTTAAGTTTCCACATATTTTGCACTGAAGTATGACTATTCAGTATTTATAAAAATATACAATGACATTTACAGTCATTTTTGTCTCTGTTCTTCTTATGGAATAAAGAATGCTGTTTATGAACGAAATGTGATCCAGCTGGAAATATTCAAATTGTGGATTTGTGAGAAAAATCTCTCATTTCTAGAATACCACTAAGCCACAAGCTCTCCTGCAACAAAACTCCTACCTTGTTCTACTTTATTTTGGCTCTCTTTTCTTAGAAAGCAGAATTGAACATACATTTTCAAAATACAGCTGCCCAACGGTAATAATTTATCTGCAAGTCTCTGTCTTTTAAACATGTTTTGTGCTGTGTTTTATTAAAACCATGATTTCATCCTAATGAGAGAGTAGATCAAATTGTGCCCGGTTCTCACTTTCAGAGGTCACCTGGGCTCCTACACCTCAACACAATTCACAGGTGCTTACAAACAGAACTTAGGCAATTAAAGTGCATGCACTTCAGTCATTTCTCAGAACACGACTTGGAATTTGAACTTTTGAAAATTATCTCTCAAGCACAAAACAGCAGCTCTTGCTACAGGAGAACAGATTTAATTTCTGCTTTCAAGTGCAGAACCAAAATTTACACCAACTGGGTAGCAGTGGCCATTGGTATTACTGCGATGACAAACAGGTGTATTAGATGATGACTTAGAGGTTGTCCTCAAGTGCACATTTTTAGCCACTTTACAGTATGACAATGTGGCTCTTGTTTGCTTTTCTAGTATAACTGTACCTAGCATCTGTGACTTTGGGCACTAATGAAGGAATGAGCATACCAAACGTCTCTATAGGTTCCCCAAGGGTTTGCAGGAACATTCACCCACACAGATGAGATGATGAAGAGAGGAAAGAAAGAGAAGAAGAAAAAAAAGTTTTATGCATTTCCACAACAAACACATAGAAAACACAAATACATTCCACCCTTTCCCCTCCCCACTCAGGAACAGACCCTGTAATAAACCAGCCCTTTCCCACACAGACAGAATGACTCATGCTAAATCACAGAATGTTTGAGCAAAGAAAGAAAAAAAGCACCAAAGGCAGCTAAAATCAGTATGAAAAAAAGATGATGCATCACAGAAATAAGCACATCTTAGAAAACTTCAGGAGATCAAGCTGGCATCTTTAATAATTAATCTATTCCAAGACATACACATCCACGGAACTGTTGCTAACAATAGTGTATCTATCTTCATCACAGCATGCTGGATCACAATAAAACCTGTAATCGGGTGATCTTCCCACTACTTAGCACTTTGTTCCAGAAGACAGCATGTGTGAATTGCATGGCATGTGGTAGATAGCACAGAAGTGCCAAGCAGTCTCCAAAAAAAAAATCTCAATCAGATTTCAGTCCTATTATCCAATAACAGCAACTTGGGACGTCTAAACCGCACAGCTGAAGTTACTGTATGCAAAGTGGAATGTACACAGGATCCGGTATGGACACCATATGAGTACAATTTAATTTTGTAAGACTGTCAAAAAAAAAGGAACTAAGGAAAGAGATGTGGATATACAGGTTCCCATAAACACTGAAGAGCAAGGATCATTTGTCTATGGCTGAGGGAAGGGAAGATGAGACTGGGGCAAGGAGTGTATGCACAGATCAGCAACAGACCCTACTCAGACTGGGTTTACTGGTACAGTAGAAGTTGGAGTGTGGAGGCTGAAACCAAAGCCAGAGGAGCTGTTGCTCAAGAAAGGAAGGTACTAGAAGGAGATGGCAAAGCACAGGTAACAGCACCAGTACAACAACAAGGACCACAGCGGAAACAACTGAATGTGGCAGGAAGGACACCAGTTAGAACTGGAGAGGATGCACCAGTTGTCCCAGGATTAGGCAAGCACAAACACACATCAAAAACCCAGCCCTCCGTGACCAGCATGAGCAAGCATTTGCAGGAGGCAGGTTCTGTGCAATGCGAACACCCAAAGCAGAAAATCGGGTGAGATCCAGAAGAAGGTGGGAAGAAATGGAATAATGGCCCAGGACCACAACTGAATGGCCTGAAGCAGTCTTACAACTTTAGCCCACTTTGGTTCACCTTGGTCAGAAGCAGTGCAACCACTACAACATACGATCTCAGCTACCCCCTTGCATATCACAGGTGGCCTGTGGAGAGCTGTACTTGGAACCAAGGCAACATGAGGATAAGCAGGGAAGTCTGCTGGAACAGTGCTCTGAGGGAAGAGGAACCCAGAGGTTCCTAGGTAATGCCAGCATAGGAGAAATTAAAAAAAATGCAAGCAACAAACCAACAAAACCCAAACAAATGAAAAAACTCTGCTAAAAAACTACACACAAAATCGAAACACCCATGAACCCACCCCCAAACAAGAGGAAATTGCTCTCTATTAGTATATTCACACAGTTCACAATATGTTTGCTTGTTTTACTGATCAACTTTTGTATGAAAAGTTAGCATGCTTATAAAAAAATTGTTAACCAAGGGTATGAGTACTTTGACCTAAAACACAGTTTAAGAGCAAGTGAATCAGAAGAAAGTTCCTGGAAAAAATCAAGAGGGTGAGGACCTCTCAGTTGCAGGATTGCAATGACAGCAGAGGGAAAAGGGTCACAGATGGAGCAGTCCTGAGAGTTACCATGAGTTACTCTGCCTTTCTCCCACCTCCCACATGCACAGTATTTGTTATCCTCAATCACATCTCCCACAAGAGCCAGCAAGCCAGGATTTTATTTTTTGTAAGGGGGGGAAAAAAAAGTATTTGGCTAGGATTCACAGCAAGAAAGCAAGAACTAAACTGATTAAGACTAAACACTGGGCACCACTACAAACCCCCATCTGCTGTGCTAAATGCCAATCTCTGTCTGGTATTTAAAATGCCCTTTATCAAAATACAATTCAAATTTTGTTCCAAAATTGTAATATAATCATTTGAAGTCTGGAGTTAAATGGGCTATTTAATTAAATCATTTAATGGAAAAATGAATATGTATGAAGAGATTCTGGTAAATGTATATGTATATTGCATTTTTATAAAAAGTGTATTTATAGCCTTAAACTTTATCAAGATGTATATAGATACCTCAGTCAATCCTGTGGTTATAGTACCATATTTCAGAAGCAAGTGAGAAACTTCTGATTCCAGTTCCAAGCCCCATTCTTATACCATTAACCTGTCGTCTTAATTTTTTAAATTTCTCTTTTGATTAGCAGGAATAATATAACAAGGCTCAAAATAAGGTTTCTCCGCCCTGGCAAGTGTTTCAAAATGAACACAGCTAAGCGTTAAGTATTATTATACACCCAGAGGAAGCAGTGTGAGCACCAGTTAACATTTTAATAGCTGGAAAACACTTCAAAGCACAAACTAAAATGTTATCATTGAAACAGACTGTCAACAAAACCAAAACACTTTGTTTCTCACAATATGAAAATGGTGGGTGAAAAAAGTCCAGGTGATATAAGCCTGGTCGAGGGCAAGTCCACCTTGTCTGACCAGTGCAGTGAGCACAGCCACTGGCCCTCTTGTGAAGAGCTGACCAGCAAGGAGTCTGTCTTGTTTCTGCTAGGGCAAGGTAAATGAACTGCATCAATTTCTCATTTATCATGATTCTGACTTTGAGAGCAAGGTTTTGACTTTATATTTCTCTTTAAACACTAACTATGATAAAAACAGGTGATGCAGAGCAAAGCAACTTACCAGCTGAAATGGGTAAGAACCTTCCTTCAGTTAAAAAAACCAAACCAAAAAACCAAAACCCAACACTCCCCAAAAACAAAGAGCCAAACACATGGAGCAGTTCTGAAAGAGCCCATTTGCTGAAACACAAAACCTGAAAGTTCTTAGTCGATACATGATCATGGAAGAATTATTAACTTAATATAAGTTTGCTATTAAAATGGAAGCGCTAATTATCTAACTATAAACCTTTCTATGGAATACCAGAAAGGACAGGAAGAAGTGGAAAGGAGAAAGGCATGGGAAAAAAAGAGAGATAAACAGGATGAACAGTAAATTAAGGCCAGTTACAGCTGCTGTGCTTAAAAACGAGAAGAAGGCACTAGAATCTGATCTTCGTAGAAGCACATTCAGGAGTTAATTTAAAACGTGAAGCAATTGTAAAATACAAATTGCTCTTATCCATTACAACTCAATTTTGGAACACAGGCAAAATCTTTTTTTAATCTTGTCCATGATTTTGATGTCTTAAGCTAAACAGTATTTTGTGAATTTTATAAAAGCAAATTTAAAACAGTTAAGAGCTCTGCAAAGAACCCAGTTCACCTCTTTACTTGGCTGGCTATACAGCAACAGCCTGCACAAGAGATGTGACAGATTAAGACACACCAGAACAGGAGCCAGGTTTTCAGCTATCAGAGATAACACTGATCTTTGTTGAATTCTGAGCAGTAGATGCTCTACTGCACACAACTGCCAGAGTCAGATTGACTTCCTTCTATTTTTATTACAGATAATATATTAATTTAATTTCCAAATCCAATGCTCAGTCTTTCTCCCTTGTTCTTTTCTTAAATACCAAAGTACTGCTTCAGAAGTGGTAAACCCTGCTAATGCCAAAAAGTGTAGTATAACAGGGGCCGCTCTGGGGAGACAGAAGCAAACCAGATAACAGAGTCACTTAGGACATGAATCCCTGAAATTTTGTTTAACCCCCTGCAAAATGTATAATGTAAATCAGTAAAGTCAAATGTATGATGCAAAGCAGTAAAGTTTTTCAGTTAGAAATGCAACCAAATCTTGTACTAGCACTGTTCAGCAGAGCTGTACATGCATATATGTCCCCGTTCAATCATTTTCCACAAAAAAATATACAGATGAGATAAAACTCTGCTTTCTTGATCTACAAGACAACCCAGACCCAATGTTCATCAAAATTAATAAACAAACATACTTTAAGAAGTGACTTCTCAACAGAAGATAAATGCCAAAAGCCCCATAGCAGCCAACCAAAATTTATGATCCAAAATAGGATCTATTATTCAAATCCTGAAGTAATAATTATATGCAAGATTTCCTCAATGCTGACAAGCAGAATAGCTTCATCTGCCCATCCATGTATAGGATGTGACAAAGTCTGCTGCAGATTCCTGGTGGCCCAAGAGCTGTTCCATGCCACCTTAAGGTATTCTGGTCTCTCAGGCTGGCACCCCTCTTTATTACCCAAGTTTTCCTTTCAAATTAAAGTGCTATTAGCAACCTTTTGCTGGTTGATTAGAGCTGGGGGTTTTTGTTTCAATTCTCTAAATGAACCAGTTAGAACTGGCATTCAATTAGTTCTGGAATATGTTAAAACTAGTCTTTGGCTTAATGAAAGAAGTCTCTCTCATACCTTCTTCCTGCCCTTGAAGCATTCATTGAAGGAGATGACATATTCATAAATCTGCTTCTTCTCTTGCAACAATCCATATGATTTGAGGCTTAAAAGTCCAAGAAATAGCAGTTTGGTTTGTTAGGCTACAGTTCAGTGCTCAGTATGGGCTGAAAAAACCCCCACACCCCAGTGTTGTCCTCTCACAGTCACTCATTCCTGCCTCTCTGTAATGACCTTCCTTGAAAGAGCAAAAGCATTCTTGGGTCTGACTGCCAAGCCAGGTCAGGGAACCAGCCCAGATTAAAAAGTAATGGGCAGAAGGCAGGGAATGACCAGAGAAGCAGCTCCCTCTTCTTCCCATGAATGCTTTTCCCGAGGTGAGGGAAGGGAGAAGTGGGGTGGAAATGGACAAATACAGGGGACAGAACTGCTCCTTTTCTGAAAGGGTACCAGCTTGTCCTAGTGTGACAAGACCATGAACACACCACACAGGACTGCTGAAAAGGATTCTGAGAAATAATTCTAATTTTAAGCTATTGATTTTCAATTATTGTATTGAATAATTCTATTATCTTAAAATTTAAAATTAATTATGTGTTTAATACAATTACTTTCAAATGCAGTATGTAACACTCCCTACCTAAAAAATTTGTTCATACAGAAAAAATCTGTGTGAAGAACCTTAACACGTAATATCCTAAATTATCATACACTGAGGTACTTTGTAAGCAATTGGGAATTAAGCTGCAGCTGTGCAGTACCATCCTCTATAGCTGTTGCTGAACTTTATCCAGCAAATAATCTAAAACGTTACAACTACCACAGGACCTGTAGTGTAAAAGACCATCTTCCTGTGTGAAATATAACAGATATTAACAATATAACAAAGAAAACTGAAAACTGTGTGAGAATTTTGAAAATTCAAACATCTTTTGTTCCTGCAGTGCACATATTTCCATGGTTACCATGTGGGGAGAAAGAAAAAGAATACACTTTAAGAATGAGTTCCAAGAACAACATTTTCTAGGGCACTACTATAAAATATCTTGTAAATGTACCACATTTTTGAGCAAAGGTTTTTAGCAAATTCTAGTAGTTAATACAAATAAAAAAAATAAATCAGATTTTCCTCTTACAGTCAAAACCACTTACCAAGAAGAATGTTTACAGCACCTGCTGCAGATTCCCTCTGGTTAAGCCCTCTGCACCATTAAGATTCTGGCTAACTGGTCAGCACCCACTTCCCTCCCCAGATTACTACCCCACATTTCCTCTTTGTAAAAGTTCCGTGACTACAAAGGGTAACATACTGCCAGGCAGCTATCCCTGAGACAAGGCTTTATGGCTAGATTATTAGCAACAGTAAGCATAAATCTGCAGGTAGTTGATCTGATCTGCATATTGACTAATGAATTCCCTGCAAGCAGGGAATAATACCACACACACTCATGCACAAATAGATCTTCCTTCTAAAAGTAACCTTTAGAAGTTTTACTAAACTAACTTCTTCCTTATACTCCAAACTAAACAACTGCAGGGGCTGCTCATTGTATGGATGCATTTAACAAGTTACTTGAGAAGAGAAACTATTTTGTTGCTTCTTTTTTTTCAAATGTTTAATACAAGGCATAAAAATAATAGTAGGTGCACCAAATTTGGTCTATGCGCACTCATGTCAAAGTCCACTTCCCATAAGCTACCTTGTCCCAGCCCTTGCATTAATAAAACTCCACAAATTTTCATATAGATACTTTGGGATCAGCAAGACATCTTCATAGCTGTCAGGGTAAATCAGCAAAATAGCTCTTCATCTCTTCACAAGATCTGAGCTTCTGACACATCACTGCACTGACATATCTCCTGCAGAACATGCTTTCAATATTTACAGGAAAGGGTTGCCTGCAGTAACCAACCAAGCAGGAGAAGTTCATTTATACCCTTAAATAGCAGAGACTGGCTTCCTGAATAAGGAAGTCTTATGTAAATAAACACATTTCACAATTCAACACATGGAGTGAATAACAAGTTTTTGTCTGCCTCAGGATTAAGGCAAGCAAAAAGTAGGTAAGAGTGTTTATTATCCATTTTGATAAAGAATGATATTTTAGAGAGAAACTGAGTAAATTCAGCACTTATTTGGCATAAAGGCAGGCATAAAACTTGCACAGAACTGAACTGCAAAACCTGAAAAAAAAAAAAGAAAGCTAAAGAAATTAAACTGCATTAATTCTTATTGGGCTGGGGTATCTGTCAACAGCTAAGAATGAATAAAGAAAAACACCAAAAACATTGTGCAAGTTACAAAACTGTCTGTAAGAACCTCCATAATTAAAGCTGGGAAACTCCTGTGAACTTTGGCCTGTAACAGCAAAACTAACAGCAACTCTCAGAGTAACCAGCAACAAATATATAAACAATTTGAGATGTAAACTAAAATTCAGGACAAGAAACAAATCTTTCTCCTAACAAAATATACGTAAGTAATGCAATGGGGACTAAAGTCAGTCAAAGTTCAAGATTCCAAATTCCCGTTCCTTTGGAAGAAACCTCAATTCTATTAAACTCATTTTTTGCTTCTATCCCAAACCAAGCACTGTGAGGGAGCATTCACTACGTGGATGCATTTTAAGAACAATGTCAATGCAGCAACTTCTGTGTTGCCTTTTTCAAATATTTTGTACAAGAACTAGAACAAAACATGAACCCAAGTTAACACCCAAGAAGTTGCCCTAGTTTGCTGTCAGAGGCTAATGGGTAACAGTGGGGAATTTTTGAAAAGAAGAAAGCATTAGCCCCATGAGACACACATAGGAAGCTGTATGGTTCTGGCACCCGGAAATTCCATGGCATCCTTCCATTTTCTATAATCTTTTGAGCAGCAGGAATAATCAGTTGCTACTTGTTGTCCCTTGCCCTTAAAAATGTTCCCAGGGCACATAACTAAGATATTTACACTACCTCCCTTCACTCCTTACACATGCCTATGCTCTAGTGTGCACAAAACTGGACAATATTTCAGCAGAGTCCATCAGCGTGGCTCACGCCCTTTCCATGTACTGTTCCATCTGTCTCCACGCACTTCTGGTAACTGCCATTTGAGTACAAATGTCTGTATCAGCAATTGCCTCCATTTGCAGTATTGGAAAGCAGTAGCCCAATCATGTAATTAGTGATACTTCAGAATATTAAGCCTATTCTTAGTGGAACGGAAGATGTAGCAGACTATACCTTTCACCCCTGGGAGCTGGGGCTATTAAAGTTACTTGACCTTACAGCTTTATCTGTTCAAGCTGTTCAAAACAAAAATCCAAGTCCAAAGAAATAAAAAACCAGCTTTTTCTTTGAGTTTTTCTAGGAAAAAAAAAAATCTAATCATGTAACCAGAGCTTTTTTGGGGGAGGGGAAAAAAAAGAAATAAAAGGGAAAAAAATTAGCCACTTGTATTTGCAATTGAAGAAAATACATCACGTTTTCATCAAGGTTTCACTTGCATCTTGGCCATCTTTCACAAGGAAAGCATCTGATTTTATCCGCTGACAGGGTGTAATGTAACATTGCTGCAGTGAAGACAGCCACAAAAGTGCATTGAAAAGCATTAAGTGGTTTAAACAGGAAAATGTTTACAGCAAAGACTGAATCTTGATGGAGCAGGAGATAGTCATCTTTCCCTTGTCAAAATTAGATTCATAGGTATTTTTGATGGGGAATCAACACCTGTTAGAAGTTGTAGCTATTTATTTCTATTTTTTAATGGAACTGGGAGCCTGCATGTCAAGATGAATGAAATCTACAGATGCAAAATGCAGAATAAACCCCCAGGGCAAAGAAAAAACCCCAAGCCTAAAAACAACCACCACCCCCAAAAAACCCACACCACTAAAGAAACAAAAAAACAACGCAATTGTTGAGGTTACAAACAATTATAATGTTTTTCTCACCTAGCTTATGTGAAATTTATTCCTTTTGTGACTCAATCATAAGAGAATATCCAAACCAAAATCACCCAAAATTCAACATTCACAGAGCTGATTTCCACAAATCTCAATTCCTGTGGAGGCTACACCTAATGGTAAGAGAAACAGGAAAACGCGATGGAAAAGCCAGCCTGGTAACAAGTGGTGAAAAGCAGAGACTTTCAGACCCCAGGAGGGACCTCTCCCTGACCAGACGAGGCGGCCGCATGACATGGAGGAAGTGCAGGGAGGCTGTCACTTCCCCCCACTTCCCCCAGAGGCTGAGCAAGGGCAGCTGGTGGCGGGGATGTCGGGATGCCACTGCGTCCCTGCGGGGCAAGTGCAGGCCGGCCGTGGGCCCGTGTGGCTACACCAAGTCCCCACCAGGTCCAGGCTGTGCTCCTACCTGCCAGCACCCCTGCAGGGATATGGGAAGCACCCACCAGGGGCTGGGACACCACTTTCAGGGACAGCCTGCATTTAGGTTTACTTAAACAGCCATGAATGATGCTGTACCACAAATCTCCATCATGTACGTACAAAGTATTGAAACACTGTCTTAATAACTGTATCAGTTTTGACATTTGTACTTTGCACACCAAGGAAATGACAGCCACACTTTCCATTCTGGGGAAGATGACCTCAACACATTTGTATGAGATAAGTATAGACAAGCTGATATTAGATAAGGCAGTGGGATAACTCCTCCCAGTCTTTATCTCATGCCATATACACAAGAGAAATCTTTGTAAAAATGGTCCTTTAAATTTGTAGGATTAAGCAAAACCACACAGACACACATGCACACAAACCCCACATACATGATTAACTGCTATTTCTTTTCAAAAAAACTCTGTCTCAAGTCATTTTCCAAAGCTCCAGACTATCTGAAACAAAAAGGCATCATTTCGGAAACTAGCATATTTGGGCTTTTTGCAAACAATTTTCAAAGGGTATCTTTTTCTAAGGAAACAAATTTACAGAGTATATATTTAAAAAACAACTTTCAATAATATTACAAGTAAGAATATAGCACTTCATAACTCCATTATATTCAAAGTACCTTATAATAAATAGTCAAGGTGGTTTTGGAAAGTAAATACCTGCCTGATAAGTTTACTAGATCTATTATAGTATCTCATTTCAAGTGAGACTCCCCTCCCTTACTTCCATGAATGACCTCAACTATTCTGCCATCCCAGCATTTAGAAGACTAAAAATTATAGCAGAATAAGCTGGTTCAGATGAAAAACAACAAAAGCCTGATCAGAATTTTTAGGTGATGATTACAATAATTTCAGAAGGCCTCTCTGATTTGTATCAATTCCCAGAAAATAATTTATTTTGAGTGGCACAGAAAATTAAGTGAACAGACATGTATATATTCAATTAAAAAATTATCCAAATCAGATATTTCCAAAAGAAAGCTTTAAAATAAAATTTAAAACACTAAATACCAGTTATGCAAAGCAAACTGTTTAATAAAAAACCTGCAAATCTTTAAGACTAATAATTTTACACAGAAACCCACAGTGAGTCGATTACAAAAACAAAGAAATCAGCAGTCGATGCAGCTCTGCAGACAAGAAAGGGAAACCTGGTAGATTTTCCCTGATTGTGAAGACGGAACAAAAAAACGTGTCAAAAGGGAATAGAAAAGACTTACCATTCATGCTGAAGAGCTAGTTTTCAGAAACATATTGCTCCAAATATTAATCCAACAGTTGATGAATATGTTAATCTCTACCAAATCAGTGCTTCAATCTCTAAACACACTTACACACTAACCAGAAAGAGAGCACACAGAATCCAGAGAGCTGCTCTTCCTTATGAGCTCCTTGTGATGCAAAAAACTACAAAGCACAAGATACCAGTAGAATATCAAAATCAATATTCAGGACACGGGTATTTGGTTTTGCTCATTAGCTACTACTGTTCTGACCAATGCTACCTATTCATGTCTAAAGCAACTCAAAATGGCAGGGGAAAAAAGCATGCAAACACCAGGAGGGTTTAAGATGTTCTCAATTATATCAAGCACTGGTTGTTTCCATGGCAACCTTAGACCAGAATTATCTGTTGACTTGTACCCAACTAGTAGTTATTCTAAAGCTTTAAGCAATTCATACAGTATGCTCTGTACATTATTTTATATTTCATATTCATTTTTCTCTCTCTACATACACATATACAACTATTCAGCTAAATCTCTATAAATCCTTCTACTGTATTTGGAAGTATATTGGTATTATTTTGAATCAGAGACCAAATGACACTCCTTTGACTGTTCATCACCCATCCGCTTTCAATTTAGGGACTATGAAGATGGCAGATGCACTAGTGGTGACTCTCCTGACCATTTCAGTTATCCAAGTTGTAGATATTCTTATGCAGATTTGGAAAACACTTTTACTGGTTCAAGAATGTAAGACTCACACTGATCTTCCTGTCTCTACATTCAAAACCAAGCAGCCTCATTCTCCTTTCCTTTCCCATTTCAATTTTACAAAGAACAACAAGCAACTAAAAAAACAAAGCAAAAATCAAAATGTAGGTTCCATATAGTTGCAAGTGGTCACAGTCAAGACCTCTAAACAAAGAACGAAATGCATTGTTCTGATGGCTGCCATCACATCCCTTTCACCCTTGGGCAGTGCAGCACAACTGACCTGGTTACCAGTCCAGGCTGCACCATCACATGTGTGCTCAGTCAGCTTTTTAAAACAGATTCCGAGGCCCGTGGTGCCCTGCGCTACCCTCTGCCCTACTGGACTCTGAGCATATTACAAAACACATTAATTTCATGCATCAACCAAGTATCCGAGGCAAGTCAGAGAAAGTGTATGCTTTATGTATCAAAATAACAAAGCAAAGATGTTAAGTTTCAAACTCAACCACTGAAAATCCCCTAAGGCCATAGACCACATGGCAATTTACTCAAACCCACAGCACTGACAACAGCCACCCACAACACAAAGTCCACCCCAAACAGGCAGCAGCTCCTTCCCCTTCAGCAAACCCAGAGCTTCAGCAGAAACTGCTTGTAAAAGAACAGAATCAGACCTGCTATTGTATTTCATTACAGCAGAAGATATAAATACATTAACTTCCTTTTCAAATGGATTCTACCTGAAGCCTAAAACAAGAGAAATTCTGAGAAGACACTTTCCAATTTTTTTTCAGGAATCAGAGTGCTTTTGCCTTGAACTTCAAGAGTATTTCATGCTGTCTGCTAAGTAGCTTCACCTAAAACTTTACACTAAGGTTTTAAAGTTGCAGTGACATTGGCAGAATATTTGAGAATATTCAAATATCCTTCCAAGACAAACACCAGCATGTTTCTAAACCACTGCTTATTCATTAAACTTTCTGTGAAATTAATCTATAAGCTGAATTCAGTGGCTCTAGGCAATTCTATGACACTGCACTCTTGGATATAAACCCCCCCTGCCCCCCGCAACGAAACAAAATGACCCCCAAACAAACAAAGCAACCAAAACAGAATGAACAAACACCTTGTTTCTCTTTCATATTTTACAAACTATTTTCAGAGATGATGTATTTTTCTGAAGATCTAATTAGGAGCCAGAAGTAGACAGAAATTACCTCCTCCACTGTACTCCTTATGTTCTCTATCACTCTGGCTACAGTGGTAGTAAAATGAGAACCTTTAAATGTGCACTCAGTTCATGGGTACCTACAGTAATTTAAATTATTATTTAAAAAAAAATAATCTAGAGGTTGAAAGTAGAGTTTTAGGATAAAGAATCAGAATTTCACCCCAAAACCAAAGCTACACAGTCACCCATAATTCAGCTACCAGCTCAGCAACTTCAGCTCAGAAAACTGCATGCAACTGCTCTGCTTAACTATGACTTAAAATAGCATTCACAGAACAGCCATTTTCACCATGTTTATCAAGAGACACAACAGTCCATTTCCTCATCAAACATGCCACACTAGGAAGCCTGCCTTACACAGAGGGGGGAAAAACTAGACTTGTACACAAACAGGTCGCAATTTTTGAGTGTCAGTAGGTCATTACCATTACTTTCTTCACGTTACATAAACAAAAATGCTTCAGTGTTATTTTTTCAGATAGCTATTTACATAAAAAAGAGCTTCTACATAAACACAAGTATGCACCTATTTTTACCAAGCTGAAAATATTATGGAGAAGTGAAAGCTCAGAATTTATGCACTTTCATCATTTATCTTCCTAACAAAATGAGTCAATTCTTTCCCATCTCATTTGGGAGACCTAGATTTAATCTATTTTAGATCACTGCATTAACACCTTTTTGTTTCCATGTTTACTGCTTATCCTCTGAGAATAGATTCACTCCCTACTCATACAATATTTTAAATTTCAAGCAAGAAGTATAAATACTGATTTTCTTCATGGTAACACTGTGATGCTAAGCATTTCCAACATGGCCTATCTTCAACTGAAATAATTGTGCTATCTCAAATCCATCAATGAATCTGAAATTTGGAACAAAATTATCATAAATTACCATATTGTAGCATTTTAAAATGAGTATTTAACCAGAGACAAGAATTGCTTTGCAAAATACTACACAGCTTTAAAATTAAAAAGAAAATCAAATGTCATTTTTTTTAGATTGTGATTTTTTGGAAATCTCTTTTATTACTCCAAATACAATCATGAAAACTTTAATCCATACAAATAATACTGTAAAATGTTCACTAATTAAGAAATTAAAGCTAATCAGCATTCCCACACTAAGTTAATATGTAATAGTTAAAATCAAACACAATTTTATATTGTTTACCACTATATAGAGTGTTTCTGATGTATATATCCCTTAAAAGAAAACTATGAATTATGAAAATCCCTATAATTAGAAGTTTAATCTGTGTAGCAGTGTCTGCCTATTTCAAAGTTTAAACATTCTAGTCTTTAGTTAGAGTCTTCTATTTCTGCTGAACTCGCTGATTTAATCTGAATATGAAAGAAGTAATTTAGAAGTAAGAACTGGGGTGGGGGCTTGCCAAAACAAGTCAACTGTGTTTTGAAAGAAAAGAAGGAAAAGAGGGATAAATTCTCTTGCCAGCCACCAGCCCATGAACCAGCCCCCATCTCCCCCTGCCTGATGCAATATGGTCTTCCCATTAATACCTTTAGGTAATGAATTATAAAATTGCCCCAGAACGTATCACACATCAGTGGTCACACTTCATTCCCAAGGTAAACCGCAGAGCAAATACCTATAAAAGAAACAACGCCCTCCCCACACTTACTTGTTTCGTCCCACTGGACAGTGAACTCAGAGCACCGTTGGCTCTCATCTTCCAGAGCCGCCCTCTGCTCATGCGCACCATTCTTGGAGTGCCTATGGAAGAGGCGATTAGCGAACCCTTCCAGTCTCTGCAGTGCCGTGGCTGTCCCCGTGCCCTGGTTACAAGGGACCTCCTTGTGCCCTACCATCTACACACACCAGCGACGCTCACAAAAGCAAAAGAGAAAACATCTGAAGGCAGCTGGACAACCCAGCGCCACTAAGAGCTGTGCATGTGTCGGGCTTCCTGCCTGCAATGTTTGCTAACCACGACTCTCTTCTACTTCCTGTTAAGGAAAGCTCTATGATGTACTGGTTTCTTCAGTGAAAAGTCTCTTTTCATGTAAATTGAAAAGTGTTTTGTTTTTTAAAAAACAAACAAGCAATAATTTGTCTAGCATGTGTTCTCATAGCTTTTTAATGCATTACACTTCATATTTAAATACACATTTTATGTTAGAGTACTACAAACAGCCTGTTCAGAAGTAAAGATTAGAAAGTAGATATTTTTTTAATTTACCACAACCATGTGTGAAAAAAACCAAAAGTAACTATTCTGCAGTTCCTCCCCTGTTATTAAGATGGAGGACTACATCATCATAGCAAACATAATCCGCTTGAATCTAATCATTAGTAAACTCATGCTTTCAACTAGTCAACTTCCTAAGCAAGGAAGTTACTGGCAAACACTACTTACTTTATAAAACTTATTTTATTACTGGAGGAAAAAAATGTATTGTTTTCCTCCTTTGTGGAAAAAATCATTGAAGAAGTTGAATTCTATCACACATTTAAACACAACTGCATTTTACTTTTTCAAACTTGGTTCTACTTACTCTGTGAATGAACCAAATGCATTTAACTTTTTACTGATAAGATTTCATTCTTTCACAAGAAATTTTACTATTTTCAATTGTGGACTAGTCTAGATAGTGTAATTTTTAATGCCACAAAATAGAAGGAAAAGAAATTGAAAGCTGCATTTAACATTATATTAATTTGCAAATTATGTAATTTTGCATGCTTACAATGGGTAATACTAAATATTCATTTTTGTGAAAATGGAAACACATATATTTCTGCACATCTACAATGTGGCTTCTTAAAAATTTAGGCTATTCTTAAGAAAGATTGAAATATCTTTTCCACAATCTGTCTCCTGTCTTACAGTCAACACGTGTTAAAGACATACCTCTCATTTTTCACCACCATACTTCTCACTGCATAGTTTTCAAATGTCAGCAGATACCCACCCTTGGACATTATATAATCATTTCATAACAGCCCTGTGCCTCAGAAAAAAACCCTCATGCTGACAAACTGCCCATTGCAATGATAAAACAATAAAAATGCCGACAGACAGACTTTACAAATTTGGCTACATTCTTCCTCATGGGCACTGCTACAGTTGTGATCAGCCTCAGCCAGCACAACCCATTATATTTCTAGACCCTACACAAAGCCCAGGAATGCCCTGTGCTTTCAGGCTCCAGGTACTCTGGAAATGTAAGTTCTTTCGCCAGCCCCTATTCAAAATTTGGATCAACTGTCTAAATGTTTACATTCTGCACAGCCATCTGCCAATTTGGGTGAGCATCAGCTGTCTTGGTGGTGACTAGGGGGCTCTTCCATCAGGGTCTGGTGCTGCAGCCTTCCCTGGATGCCACCTCATGCCTTCCAGCCTTTCACCTGCTCTATTCCAAGACCAATTATGACATCCACAACATCCCATTGGTTCAAGGCTCTGCTGCCAGAAACAAGAGGTAGTGAAGATCATGAGGATCTGTTTGCCTTACCAGGTGTCACAAATAGGCAGAGAGGAAATATTACACACCATATATAACCAAACACTTTAAAACAGAGTAAGGCCATGCACCTCTCACACAACAACATAAAAAATACTTAAGACAACATCAAGATGCTTATTCCCTGCATGGTGAACTTCCGGGAGCTGAAGAGCCTCTCCGGAATTGTACAGATGTGCTCCCCCTGTAGCTCACTGCAAGTCTTTGGGCATTGAGGGAATCTTTCCAAGAGACTCATATTCTCTCTAATTTTGGCTGTTTTCTCCAGTAAACAAAATTACCTCGTATGATGGCATGCTTATCTTGTCTCTCTCCTCTCCCATGGTTCTGAGCCTTTACACTACTGTCATCTTATCTTTCACACAGGTCTTCAGCTAAACCATTTTGTTTCCCTGATCTGAAAGACAGTAACTAACAAAATTCACATTATGTAAGTTAGAGTCTGCCAGCCATCTTGAGTCCACGGAGAGATGTGGAAACTGCCACAGAGCAACTCTGCCCACCAAACTTCAGAGCTTTTAATGCACCCAAATGTCTGACCTGGACAGTTGAGTTAGGAGCCAGAAATAAGAATCATAAATACTCATCCTCTGACATCACAGAAGTAAGTGGTTTAAGTGAAAACCAAAAAGGAATTGTTAGAAGAAATCCTAAGAGAAAGCCTGAATTTGCCAGAATTTTATGAACTACAGCCAGCGTACACAGTTACAAAAGTTCTGCACACATAAAACATGAGAAGAAAGTGCTGGTCACATTTTCACAGATAGTAATACACTTTCCTAACGTAGGAAATTCTTGGCATTGATTGGCATTGCCCAATGACAATACAAAAAGCTACCATACAAACCCCATCCCACATGGCTTTCAGTGTTTTCACATGAAGTCCATGATTTTTAAAGGCAGAACTTCCTATTTCCTTTTACTTAATCTTTTATCTTATTGACACACTGATCTTCCAATTAATTATTACAGCAAGTAATTTATATGCTACAGAGGAAGAACAGAATGCAAAACAGAATCTGAAATTTCTGTTCTGTAAGAGGTAACGAAGTTCCAATTTCTTGCAGCCAAAGTCAACAGTGAAATGTTAATTTCCTTTAGACAGAAATTTTATTTTTGCTATCTTCTGGCCACCAAATCTTGGCAAAATTTTAAAACACATAAAAAAACTCAGAGCGGTAAGACATTCAACTTTGAATTTGAATATTGCATGTGCAAATTCTGCTATTTTGATAAATAGTATTTCAGTAAAAATTCTCCCATAATTTTATAAAAAAAACCATCATGATGATAGCCAAGGACAAGGGCTAACACAGCGGTCCCCATAGCTGATAAAGGCAACAAAGCCTTTACACTTTTCCTGATGGCCAGCCCATGGCCTTGGGCAGATTTCCCAGGGGCTGATGCCCTGTGGCACGTTACAACACACAGCACTATAATCCAGACACAGACCTTCCAGCTCCCTGCTGAAAAAGAATCGACCAGGTAGCTACATGGACAATTTGTTTTTAATGATCTCTGCTAAAATGGTATTTCTAAATTTCTAAGAAGAAATTTTACCCTACCAGTCAAGCCTTAAAAATGAAGGATTAAGAAAGAGAGAACACTTCTCTCCTCAAAGGACCCAGATGGTTGAGTAACAGCATGTTACCATGTGTTGTAACTTTACTTGGAAATCGTTTTAAATATTTTTAAAGGATAATGTGTGCATTTTTCTATATTAAGGCAAAGCAGGACTGTACAAATAACACCATTCCCTAGTGTTTAATGAAGGTTAACCCTGAGAACCTTGCAATTAAGAACAAGAGTTTTAAAGACAATTAACTGTATTCCTTGACAGAACCTAGAAAAATGGGTTTAGGATACAAAAAAAATTTCAGATAACCTACAACCAACTAAGATTTTAGGTTTTAATTCCGAATCTTGAAACTTAGTATTTTTCTGGGTTCATGTTCTATTTTTCTAATAAAAATATTATTTTCTATCTTATTTTAAATATTAAATATATTATTTTAAACTGAAATATTTCTTTTTTTCACAGGAGGCCTCTATCTGCATTCAAGAGATATACTGCAACATTTTTCTGCTTTTTTTTTTGTAATCAATGGAAAAAATAACTTAAACAAACCTTATAAATGACTAATAAAGAACTTTTTTTCCTAGAGGTTAAAGAAAGTTTATTTATTTGCTTTAAAAATTGATGACTTGATGAAACACGTTTTCTTCTTTATGCATCAGTTATTTCAAGAATGAAAGATGAAAATCCAACTTCAGCATTTATTATTCATTACAAAAGGAATGAGCAATTACTTGATACCAAGTGTTAGTGGGGGATCCTCCATTTTTAAGAGCTTAGGGATCTTGCCAAATTTTGCAGGTCTCTTATTGACCAATAAAGTATTTGTAAGTTGAAAGACGCAGACAACACATTTCATAAAAAGAAAACAATTTAAGTATCTAATTTTGAATTAGAAAATATGAACGTTTATAAGCATTTAATGACTCTCAAATTTATTACACTATATTTATATATATATAAAAACTGAGAGTGTCTGTGCTATAAGCCTTAGGCAATATGTGTGGTATTTTTCTAGTTAAATAAGCCTTGAAAGAAAAGGATGTAAAACGAAGTATACAGATAGCCCTTTTGTAACTTAAAAACCCCCCTACATTTTCATCCAAAATTATGTAATTGAATACAATCCATTTTGAGTCTTGCCAGGCATGCATATTTCTGAAGGAATTATGGGTAGAAAGAGAGACAGAAAAAGGCTCTTGAAAAAGCAGATGTGTTTTGATTTTCACTATACATCCAGCACTATTCCACTAGGTTGCATTTCTTCTTAAACACATGGAAGGAGGAGCAGTATTTGCTCACAGCTTACAGATTTAATGGCTCTCCATTTTGAAACAAAGATTTTTCAAAACATACATAAAGAAAATAAACACAATCAGTAACTTCATTGTTTAATAAAACACAAGAAAGCAAACCTATACAGTCTTAGTGCACCTTTATGCCTGTGTTTTTTCTAACAAGGTTAACCCTTCCTAGAGAGTCCCTCCGAGAGCTGCACCGAGGCTGGGACTGCAGCACTGCTATAAATAGGACTGCCAGGAGGAAGTTGTTGCTATGGAAACACTGGTCATATTTCTATTTTGACTCAGTAGGTCTCTACTGGCATCTACTGTACACCAGTTTAACTGCAGCACACATTTCATACCTTCAGCTCTTAGCAGGAAGCATTAATGTAAGCTTACATGGTCAAACAGCATCATTTATTTGTTAACCATGAAATGAATAAAAAAATAAGCGAGAACTTGGAGGGGAAAAAAAAAAAAAAGAAAAACATCAAATTCAGCATCTGCTTTTTCATATGTAAGCTAAAAGTTTTTGCTCTTCCCATCAATTTTCTTGTCAAAATTTGACAAATTCATCATCTAAGATGATGAGATTTTCTGTGGACACACACCATGGCAGCAGATCAAGTTTCTTCACTTCTACCAACACATTATCTGGCCTTTTTGAAATCAAATACCTTGTAATCATAGTCCCAGATCTAGCGCTAACAAGAAGGGGACAGAGAGCTCTCTCAGTACAAAGGCCAAATCTTCCACAAAACTCTCCCATTTGCCAAAGACAACTGGATTTCTCTCCTAACACATCACCTTGCTCCATGCTTTTCTCACAGCTTCCTTCAAGGTGCTGTGCTCACTGGTGCTTGCCAATACAACAGTTCAGACTGCAAGATTGATGTTGGCAGAATGTGAATAAAAATTACACAACTGCTCCATAATAAAACAAAGGTTAGCCAGGAAACATCTTTGAAACAGCTGCTTTCACATAAGTACAAGAGATCTAAAAGTACTTGTGAAATCTGCTTGGTCCATGCCCTTCCAAATCACACAGTGCTCAAATAACCCTCTGTAGTTATGTTCTAGCACAATTTACAGTAGTTTGACAGCCAATCAGAAGTTTTGTATGAAACTTGTTACTTTTCAGCAAAAGGGAAAGTACCTATGTAAGTGGTTTTTGTTATATTTACACAAAATAGTAGTCTGCCAGGAGTAAAGTGTTTTTGCTTTTCAACCAATGAGGTCTAGAAAAAACATTTAAGTGTGTGGAATTTTTAAATTAAAATCCAAGATTAAATTTTAAGCAATTCAGCATGAACTCAGTAGCTCTGCCACTCTGAAAAACCTAACAGCTAATAAAGGTTTTGGTCCACTTAACTTACATCAAACTAATTACTACTGTTGATTAATAATGAGCATTAATGGGTTATCGATCCAAAATGAGTAAGATGAAGTTCCTGAATTAGAAGAACCAGGCAGACATTTTGCTCAGTATCTGACTGGGTTCAAGGAGAAGCTCCCTGCTTCCATTCTGGCCATTCTCCCATCAGAACAGGGATGCTGAAAATCTGGCTCTCACAGGAACCATAAAGGCTCCTGCAGGTGAGAAGCGGCTGTGGAGAGGATCTTGGCTACAGGGAGCTTTGGGTAGAGCAGCTCTACTTTTCCCAAAATCTACAGGTTTGGTCTATCCTTCCCTGGTTTAGCTACTTAGCTAAAGAAACTCGTAAGGAACTGCCCCATAAGAGGCATACTTAGGTTAGAAAACCCCTTCCGAGGACACATTAAGCATTACGTGTTCTGAGTCAGAGTGCCTCACATAGCAAATTATTATTAACCCTGAGTGATATGGAGTCACATTTACAGGTAATTTTTGACACAGGATAATGGCAGGAAGTAAGAGAAGGCACAGAAGTAAAATGTTCACCTTAACTGAAGTATCATAGGCAAAAAATATTCACTATATTAGCAGCTACACTCCACTATCAGATCTGTACTGTACAGTAAAAGACCAGAATGCTAAATACTAGAGTAACTAGAGACATTTTAGTAGCACTTTCAGGAAGCCAATCTGCATTTTAAATCACCAGCACACTTCCTAGAGGAAAAAATAAACAAAAACAAATGACTCCACCTTGAGCTAAATATTTTAAATTTATACCTTTGTTTTTCTCCAAAACTGGAGAGTTCCTTGATTATATGACACTTCAGTTCAATTAGAAAAATATCCAAATAAGAAAGAAAGCAAACCCAAAGTAACTCTATTGGAAGGGATAGTACTTTTTCATAGACTGAAGGAGTACGGAGTGCAAATTAGAATACAGTAGTGGCTTTCATAAAGTATGATCTGAAGTACAAAATATTTGGCCATGTGTTGCAGAGATGTGCTCACCACTACACAGCCCCTGTACTCCAGTGCCTCATCAGATTACAGGCTGCCCTAGAGTCCTGGTCCCTCCACTCCTACCAACCTGCTCAACTTCAGACACCCTATGAAACAGTGGAACGAGTGACGCACTCACTGCCCCCCACAGCAGCTAGAGAGGAACACTGGCACTAAACCCTGAAAAGTAGAGAGGATACTGCTGGCCACAGGACAAGAGCCTGCACAATGTGTAAGAGGGCATTTTGGAGTTTGCTATATGCCCCTAATAGACCTTGTGCTAAGTTAGTGGAATCTCAACTACAGGAACTTGGACGAATGCAGAGGCATCAGAAGCACAGCGCAGAAAACAAGATTTCTCTATATACTGAAGTTAATTACGGTGTGTTTACAAAATTTATGTTAGTCTGCACTTCAACAGAGTAACAAATGCCATCTGCTGGTTTAAGACCAAACAAAGAGTGAGGTACAAAAACTGTAATACTGAATAGAAAATTTTAAAAGTACTCAGTCATTCATCTGTAATGTGCTGTACAAACACAACTGAGTATCTCAGATTTTTTAGAGGGGAAATAATTCACACACCGACATTCTAATTATTGGCTATTTTTCTTAGTGAGGCAGCAACAAAGTGCATAGATCTTACTTTTTTCCCTATTTGTGATGCATTTTAATTTATAAATTCTAACTTACATTGAGTTTATTTCACATAAAATGAATTTATTTACTACTAGTCTGAATAGATTCTTAAATAGTATTTATGTTTGGATGTAACAGAAATAATTTACCAAGGGGGAAAAAAAAATTCTTAAACATTTGCCTTTGGCTATTTAAGAAATGTGTTTACCAGTAAGCAACAGGCACTTTGCTTCCCAGTCCACACTACCTTGTGGCATTTCCAAGTGTTACCTTACAACAAAGGCCAAAACAACTAAAGCTTGGAAAAGAAGAATGGTCAAAAGATCTCTTTCACTCTTCCATTTACAAAGAATGAGATAAATACATGACTAAAAGTACTATTTAATTTGTTTTTATACTTTTTTAAAAGCACAGGGAAGCAGAAAGCACTTTTCAGGATAGAAACACTATAAGATTAAATCCATAGTGTTTCTTTTCTTCTTTTTTTATGGAAAAAACACACCAATCTTTGTAATTCTCTGAACAAAGTCAAACAATTCACATGGCATGCCAGCTCCACATGCAATATGAATGTCAGCAAAGATATAATTCCTTAATACTGTATCCTCAACCTTTCAATTGTATTTTCCCTTTCAAAGCAACATGATCAAAGACTTTTTTTTAAAAGATCAAAAGAAACTAGTGATTCCTTCACCAGCTTACAGAGAATAAGTTACAAGCTGTGCTGAACATAAAATTTTTTTCTTATTTTTGGTGCAAAACGAGTGCTTGATAATACATAATATTTTTATTCTGATAAGTTTGACAATTTTGCATTTTGTTTAAAAACCAAATATTTTCTTTCTAATAAACAGGTTTTTGTTATGCTGGCTACTTGAAATAGGGCTCACTCCATCACATTTCACAAAGAATAAACTTTTCCACAGTAACAATATTTAAAATAAATAAAGAAATAATTTTAAATTAAGTGTAATATAAACTTTTAACTGTCAGGTAAACCTTCCTGTAAATCTTCCTGAAGCTACTTTTTAATTAGATACAAGAATGTCCATTAGTTGTAATTGTATTTACCTTTCATTTTCTCTAAAGAGAAATAAGAGCAAAGAGTAATTAAAAATGCATTCTGAAAATCACTGTATTTCATACTGTGAATTGCCACTAAAAGCCGCTTCTCAAAGCAGTGACAATCAACCCCATACCCTCCTGAACAAGGATACTGTGAGTCTTCAGTACCACCGTGTGCTCCAGTGCACACCTCCGCTGCACACAGCACACAAGGAGAGCACATCATTTGCCAAACAGGCTTCACCATCTAGGGGGTTCCTGCTAATGATTGGGAATGTTATCCTTCATCTGGCAGTGGTCACATCATAAGATAGGCCATCCTAATTGTGATTACTCCAAAACAAAGAAAATGTTTTGAATACTCCTCTTATGAATGGGAAAAGTCTATCCCATGATAGCATCATACAGGCCCTTCTTATTTCTGGGAAATAAAAGTCTCTCTAATTTGGCAGAACTGGAAGACATCTCTTGAGTTTTCATCTTAATTTACTTGAACCATTTTGGGAAAAAATGCTTAAAAGTTTGTAACTAGCCAGAGGCTTCATTTCTTCCTCCTGGAAGAACAAACATGTTTCACTTTGAGCCAGTCTCAGATGCTCATAGCTCTTCCTAACAAGCTCAATACAGAATTGTTATTTCTGGGAGTCACATGGCATGTGGGAAGGTTCTGGTTTTCTTCCAAATCCTCTCAAGTTAAAATCTACCCAAGAAAACTGCCAACTGCCAAAATGAGGTAACAGTTGCACTACATTGGGCAATTTTTTCTAAAGTTATTTCCACTATAAGATCCACCTTCCCCCACTCTTGGGAGGGTGGGTGGAAGGAAACACATGGCATCCCATTTAAGTGAAGTATCAAAAAAATGAACTTAGTAATTGCAGTAACTGAGCCCTCTCCTCACCTTTCCAATATGATAAAAAAGCCCAATACTTAAACTACAAGAAATAAAAACCTAAATGAATACTTATCTGAAGTGAAAATGAGTGCTTATATATTATTATTAGGTAACATATGACATTTGCATTCATCTTGGTAAAGTTGACACTTTCAGAAGAAAATATCAGCTCAATTTATCATCCAAATAAGGCAAAGTATTACTGCAATTTTTGAAAGCACTGCTGATACATGATTTTTCTGGAAAGTTGTCCAAGGCTAACAATACATTTATACATTGCTGGAAAACTTGCACCCTCATCACCATTCACAAAGTTTATCTTCCTTCCTTGCTCTAAGGAAAAACAGGTACATATATACTCACTCTAAGAAACAGGAAAGAAAGGCTGATAGCCTGGGTACAAATTTTGTTTTACTTAAAGCAACGAACTCAAGGAATATAGATAAGAAAAGCACACTTCCAGAAGAATTGCATACAAAACCATAACTACCATAACAACCCTGATAACAAAATGCTGGCAGTCACCTAGCATAGATATGAAAATAGCAGGGCAGCAAACTCAGCATGAACCTTTAACTCTTCTCCTTTTCTACAAAGACAAATTCTTCTCAACACTATTAAAAAATGCAATTCATGTCGCTAGGTAAATATTTTAATTCTGAACATCATATATGAACATCATTACATGAATATATATATATATATATTACACAGTATTTTGAAAAAATTCCTCTCCTCCTTCCTCTCACTTGGACAGTTTTTGTTGAAATTATTTGCTTCACTCCCTTAAAGGAGTGCACTCACATCTAGAGATACAATTTCCAGACACATGACTGGACACAGCCACCTGTGGGACAAGAGGCCACTTACTCATGTCCCGTGCAGCGTACAGTGGAGGCTGAGCTCAGATGTTCTCTCCGCCTTTCTTCACAGAATCTTTTTGCACCTCTGGTTTTGCAAATACCTCTTTAATATAATTTTGTTCCACATATTATGCATTCAAGTATTTTTCAGTTCAGCCTGACTGCTCAATATGCCAAAATTTCTAATCATACATTCCATCTGTTCTCATTAATTTGTGTAGTCTAAAAATAATTGCTAGCCTGAAATTTAATAGAAAACTCAGCCATACACAGGGAAACAATTTCAAATAAAACTGACTGTTTTTTGTTTAAATTAAAAATAAGACTTATTTTGATGTTTCATGCTTAAATTGGCATCCTCAAGTTCAAACATTGTTGTTAATTTTTTTTTTTGCATCAGACAAGAAGATGGATTAACATCACACTTCTGACAGTAAACAATATAAATTGGCTGACATATTACAAATCAAGAGAATTATAAGTACACATAAAAAAGACACATTTAATAAGGTCTGATTTTTGTCCTAAATCAAATAAACCCCAAATTAAGGCCTCTTAAGAAAACATATTGAGTGAAATAGATCTTTCCAAGACATATTTACACCAGTAACTTTAATTATTGCTAAACCAGGTTGAAATATGAAAGATAAAGGAAACTAGGCTTGCTTCTTTGCTTACAAGTAATTAGTGAGCCATTAAAACACAGCTTAAAATTAAAATATTCTCCTTTCCTCTGCCATTAAGTGTCCACTTCAGGAACAACTATGACACAAAAGCATGGGGAACATAACAATATCAGAATATACCAGAATGTCACCAACACTCCATCAAAAATCAGAATTTCACAACAGAACTGGGCAGAGGAAAGGCAAAAAAAAAGCAGAGGAAGGGCTAACAGGCAAAGAATTGCGAACTGAAGCAAGACTGCATTAGGGATCTGGAACAAGGCAGAGGTAAAAGTGAAACAAGGAGCTAAGGAAGGACAGAATGTGGGCTCTGCATCCGAAACCACTTCTGTGAGGGAAAGCAAAACCTGAGCTTGAGGGTAAGTTATAGAGCAAGAAAAAGCATGCTTACCAGCAGTCTCAAACAATTAGAACAGTTTTATTCTCTTATGTTATTAAAAAAAAGTTGTACAATGCAAGCCTACAAGAGTGTAGTGTAGGCAAAAATTTTCCAGATAAAAAGGTCTGGCCTATCACTGTACATGGAGAAGAAAATAGCCTAACCCCTCACTGCCCCAATTTTTCAGCTGTTTAAATTTAAAGGACAATACTCCATGTCTATATGCAAGTTCACCCTTAATTCTGTTTTAGACATTCATTTTAGAAGGTCAAAGGCCAAAAACTGATTTAACACAATCTCAACTCTTTTCAGTTCTCAAACTGAAATGAAGCTTAATTTAGTTACTGACTGCCAACTGGGCACAAAGGAAAGACGAAACACCCACTTCTTTAATATTCTTCAGTAATTTAGCAACTTATGACTTGGCTATAGCTGACTTAGGATATGAATACCAAACTGCAGATACACTTTGGGCATGCTGAGAAAATGAACTCCTCAAATGCTAACATTTGCTAGATCTTGTTTTGCTATCCTTCATTTTTATCTGATGCTGCTACAGATGCTGATTAAGACATTAAGCTGTAAAACTTAGTGGCTGCAGCATCATTAATATGTTGATGTCTTCATATGAAATAAAATCAAATATATGACCTTGGGGTGCTATCTCTTCAGCCAGAGCCAAGACTGCAGCATGAAAAGCAACTTCAGAAAGCCTACAGAGCACTTCTGCTCCTTAGCTCACAGGCTAAGCAATGAAAACATCTAAAGTCTATTGTAGATTGCATTTGTCAGTGTTTGCCACTTAACAGTACTTCTTTGGATCCCAAATTATGATGCAGCTCAGACTGCAAAAATAATTAATATTCCTTTACGATGTGTTGTTAAATACTGGCATCTATGGTGCTGCTTGTCATTGGTATTTTTGTCTTTGTAACTCTCAGACTGAATTACTACAAGCAGCTATTACACACATTTATGCTCAAAAGCCCAACTACAATCAGTGTACAACAGCACTGCCTGCTCTGACAGAGCCATGGAACCACCCAGTTTAGTAACATTTCACCTGCTCTCCCATAGACTTATCTGTTGTATTTTACAGCTGCTTTCAACCTAGAAATGACTAAAATTCCTTACTGCCTTGGTGACTCTCTCTTACTTTATCCATTTTCATGACTGATAATTTGGTGAGGTGAGATTCTGATAGAAAAGTCCTAACATTTAACTTGGACCACATGCAGTGGGGATAAAGAGATCCCAATTGGCCATTACAAAATACATATTAACTTAAACGTAACTTTTGAGCCATGACTCCATGACTGCAGAGTGAGAAAGGTAAAGACTGTTTGCTTTCCAAGAGCTGGTGTATTTTCAAAAACAGACATTAAGTTTTGAAAAGCTTGTAACTTACACACAGGGAAACAGTAATTTTTTCTTTGGTGTTAAATGTAAGTTCACACAGAAAGCATTTTCAAAACAAAATACCATTACTATGATTCTGAGCTCATGATGTCCAGCATAAATTTCATTTTCCTTTGCAGCATCTGAACATTTTCAGGACTGAAATGAAGAAGATGAAGTTTCCCCAGCTCGCTCATTTTGAAAAAGAATGTACACAATTCACCTGACTTTATTTCAGGGTTTTTTAATTAAAAAACATAAAAGCTTGAAACATGGCCAGAAAGACCAATGGATACTCCAGGACCCCATTAGGAGGCACTTTACCCAGGAACATATGGGAAACCTGTTCTGCAATAGAAGCCAAAAGTTTGCAAAGTGCTTTCCCAGAGTCCATTTAGGTTTAAAAATAGATATGTAGTATTATGATACAGCAGTCACATGTGGTACATTTGATCTATTTTGAGCTAAAATTAATAAGCACTTTGAGAATGTGAAGTAAATTGATATACTAATTGCCATAAAATAAGGTATAGTTTTCTCTCTGTAACAGACTGCCAATTTAAATGTATAACTGGCAAAAAATGAAGATACACATTATTTTAAGTTACTAGAAGCGTTACTATAAGCCTATAGTAATTATAAGAAGTCACTTCACTGTACTGCTGTGTGCCTAGGTCTTCTAATGAGTTAATTGTTTAATAAATATCTGCAGTTACTTGCCAGTTTACAGATGAAAGGTGCTAAATAGTGCCAACTAACTTTAAATTAATTTAATTAGCTAATTATTTTCTCGAAAGCTACACTTTCCCTAACAGAAATTCAGAAATGGTTAAAAGCAATAGGACTGTTAAGCCTGATTGCATTGCCTCTGCCTTGTTTTTCTGGAACATCGCGAATGAGAAGTAAGGATTTAGACAATCATATGACTCCCAAGTTTAACAGCCCAGATTTTCAGCGCATCAAGCTTAAGTAGGAAGGTCAACAAATACTGCAGTTTGACCTCGGATAAGAGCCAAATAGCATCTACAAACAATTTTCATACTGTGATACCAGAGCATGACACATTTCTGTTATTCTTACAAAACACTGATGGGTGGGCTTCTAAGGAAGTGTTTAGGAGTATTTCTGAGCTTAGAAAAAAGAACTCCCTAAGAGTTCCAGAGAGCAAAGGCTTCTCACCAGTACCTATTCCCTTCTTATGATCCCAAATTGTCTTTCTTAAACTTGACATATTTATGCAAATTGATGTCTTCCTAAAATTTTTAATAAATTCCTCGAACATAAAAATATGCATGCTAAAAACTATGTCACTGAAAAACCTACTGTATTACCTCTTAGCTTTTTTGTACATTCTAAAAATAATAACCAGGATTTCAAGTGACACTGGATAAAGTCAACTAAACCACTATTGTCATACTGATAATGAATATTTATGAGTAAAGATAATAACTGGCTAGTAAAGTTTACTGCCTTTTCATGGGAAGACATTTACAAATCAAACTGTATAAACAATTAATTGTCTACATACCTTAATTCAAACAGAAAACTATGTTTTTAAGACATTATTTTTGTATTTTAAATTTTTGCATTCAAAGGCATTAAAAAAGTCAGAATTAGCATTCTTTTAATAACATCTGCATGGCCCTTGTTTACATGTTCTTTGTAACAACAGATCGGTCATGTATTCGTTTTTCCCCAGACTGGTACTTCCTGCAGAACAATGTATGGAACTATTCCGGCACTCATTCAGGATTAGGCAGTGAAGGAAATGTATTGGTTGAGCTCCTTTGTGTAAGATGGAAAGATCTACAGAACTCTGGAAGCAGGATGGAGTAGCCTTCAGCAGCATCAGGACAAGTTGCTGCCACAGGCTATTGAATACCATCATTGAAGAGCAGACACTATCTGTGACAAGTTACTTAAACCATAGGTTTAAGTAGGTACTGCTGCTTTTTTATCCCCACAATGATGAAATGGTATTTGGGTGCCTATTTCACAAAGAAGAAATAAAAGCTATTAGAACAGGAAGAAAACAAGCAGGGAGCAAAATAAGGCTTTATTTTATTCTCTACCTGCTGCACTGCTAAACTTTTGGTAACAAATCAAGTAACTTTCATATAGAACTTCAGTAGAAAGTAGTTTAAAGGAATGTGTGTACTACTGTAAAAACTCCAATATGAACAAAACCACAATGGAGACAAAACTAATCTGTCCAAAACAGATCTACATGGAAAGACAGCTTGGAAAAAAGGTGTAATGAAAAAACAGAGAGGGGCTGTTGTGCATATGCTAATTACATCTGAAAGAAGTTCAAGAGGAATCATAAGAAGTATCTATAGGAATGAGGGAAATAATTTCAATTCCTTAATAAAATCCTTCCCCTCCCCATCATGAGACTGATTTTAATTTGCTCGAGCAAGGAATCCTTCAATTGTTATCAGAGCTATATAACCATAAAAGTTCATTTTAAGATGACTGTTTATTATGGACAAGAGAGGCCTGACAGAACTGGAATAGTTGCACCAGAGTTTTTTTAAAGCTTGTAAATTTACATAAGAATCACAAACTTTCTTAGCAGCAAGAGACCATCGTATATTTTGCAAAATAAAGTGGCACGCTTTATGTCTGGTGGTGTGCGATCACAAACTCTGAGAAGCTGTTTCTATAGAGAAAGCATATACTGATTTTTAACTGCCCAGGAAAGGAAAATTATGTATCACCTGAAAAGGTACATCTCGGCCTGTTGACAGAAACACTAAACCATAAAATGAAGGCAAGGAACTAGGTGATACAGCAAAAGAACCTTTGGGACAGAACATTACAGGTCTGCCAGTCAAGAAAAAAACAACCATGCTCCTCACACAAATGCACGCTGCTACCTACTTGACCTGAGCAAGTTACCTGTTTCCATCATTGAACAGAAATAGGTGAAATGCTGCTCTCTGCAGATTATCTTGATTCAATCCTGGGTCTTTACAAAGAATGTATAAAATTCTACCTCTACAAAGAAATGAACGTGAGAAGTCCATAATAAGGCTTCTTTAGCCATGCTCAGTCAAAAAGTGCCTTGCTGTGTTTTTCAGAGGCCATCTTCCACTGTTTGCTCAAACTCTGTCTGGGTCTTTCTTGCTGTGTTTTTGACTCCCCTCAGAAACAACACACACTCATCTTTCCCAAATCATATTCAAGTACACAAGTTCTCCCTCCTGAAATATTTCACCAGTGAGCTGCCTGTTTTTTTAATTTGAAAACATCAATTTGACTGGTTTGAGTTTTGTGGACTTTTTAGTTTATTTACCAAGAAAAGGAAAGTTGCATTTCCAGCCTTCATTTTCACTAGAAATCTACCCAGCCCATAATGTCACAAATATGATAGTAAGAATGGACAGCATAAGAAGTGTTTGCATAATCCTACTCTTACCAAGCCAAGTCAGATACTGAAAACCACACTGAAATAATGTAACCTTTACTTCAAAGCAAAGCAAATTTTAACTAATATCTAGTAGTTAAAAAAATTTAAATGCATAGTTCTTAGTTTGCAATAGCCATCACTGTTTACTATTTAAACCAGCACTATTATACTGTAATATGAGATAAAAATACCTTCTTGAAAAAAAAGGTGTTAAAAAACATCCCATGACACCTTGTTTCAACAAGATGTACACATCCCTTCTCTTTTTTAAATATTACCTGAACAGGTGCAGGATTTGAGGGGTAAAGTTCCTTAAGAATGACAAACTGGCTAGCCCACAGTACTTTCTATACCAGACTTTAGAAGACAAAAACCAAAACAGAAGACAGACACATGGTGTATAAACACTTCTTGGCAAGAAAGTATTTTCTTTTAGTGAGAATCCTAATAGTGTTTATCATTAAAATCATTAAATGCAAAGAATGTAAAGAAAATACAGTGAAGAAGACACATCTTTTGTTGTTACATGTACTAAAATAGAAACACTGAATTTAGACAAACTGACTTGATCCTCATAAATTAATTTGTTCCTAAGCTAGATTCTCTTCGTTAATAAATCACCAAGAAAATGTAGCTTGAATTAATGAAAGTGCCATACTTGCATTGTCTAACAGAGGACCAGAATATAAGATTTCACTTTGAAAAGATTTTCAGTTTCTGAAAGTGAAAGTCTTCTTAAAAATGCTTTTGTTAAGAGGTTAAAAAATTCATGAGTTAAGAAAAAATGTTAATTGCACCATGCTAGTATGTGCCAATAGAATAACAAAAGAAAAGCAGATCCCTTACCTATTAATGACATAATTAAAAAAAAATCAACTTTCAACATAAATGTCCAAATTTTTCTATGCTTAACCAGACATCCAAATTCAAAATTTAACTACCACACCACCACCATAGACTACAAATGATTGATGGCCTATTTACAGAGAGCTTACATATATATCATTATCTTCAGATCAAAATGACTGCTGTTTGGAATAGCAGTATGACCCACACATTCTGAGATTCAAATGAAAAAATTAAAAATTCTCTAAGAGGATAAATATTTCAAATACACTTTATTTCCTTTTACATAAATGAATCAAACACATTTGCTTAAAAAGTCCCCCATGACATATTAAAAGACCTTCTCTTGAAACAGGCCTCTTTCCAACATGAAAAATCATTAAGAGGTGGTGGTAGGAAAATTTCTTCTTGCCTTTGTTCAGAGTTTTTCCTTCAGTTAAATGAACTCCATCAATACACACACTATGAATACTTAAGTATAAAGCAGTGATAAATGTTAAGCTACTGTTAGGACTACACTTCTGCCTCCTTAAATTGTAAAAATTTCAAGGACCAGATTTATATCTGCTTGTAGGTCATCTTTCAAAACTGTTCTAATTTTGCCATCCCTTCTTAAATACTATCACCAGTGAAGAAGTACTTGAACAGAATGATTAGCTGGAAGTACTCTTTAAACAGCAATGATGTCTGATTCTAAGCACAGTATTTTAGTACTTCACATTGCAGTCCTGTAAGTTCAGTTCTAAATTATCCAGTGCTGTGACAATTACTCTGTGTTTGGACAACAAAACCACCCTAGTAAGTACAGGTATCTATAAAAATGAAATACTGGTTTTATTGTGGTTGGTATTGTTTCAGAGGATACTGCAAAGTTGACACTGCAGCAGGCAAGTAATTCTGATTCAGATAACCCTCCTCCACCTACACAAAGAAATGAGAACTTCCCAAACAATAACAGATGTCAGCAGCACTTGCAGTTTAATCTTTCATGAGAGAATACACTCTGCCATGTGATGAAACACCAGAAAAAATTTAATGCTACCTTTCATTGAATAGTTCTTGATGCAATCACAAATAGAGAGATCTAGTGTTTCATCATATTCTTGGAGTGCAACAAAGGGCAATTGGGCTCTTATCAGCAGGGAAATAAGGGTCCCAAAAAGGAGTAACATCAAGAGACATGTCAACAATTCTTTCTTTATTTTTTTTTTTAAACACATAACACTAGTGTACTTCCATATTTTGGAAGGGGAAAGAAATACCCTCCATGCTACAATGCTATTGTTGATACCTGTATTATTAGGAAATACTTAATAGGGACTAATAATACTATTTCTTAATTTCCTTGCATCTTCCTTCTTCAGTATTTACTATTATTTTGACTCAGAAAATTGCCAATATTGTGGCTTACACCCATACACTGAATATATTCCATCTTTTGCAACTGAAGCATACATTTTCCCCAAATTCACTAAATGTCTCCTTTTCATTATTAAACATACATTCAACAAAAAATCAAAACTGTTTTTCATATAACTCTTGCCTTCTTAAGACTATCTGACTGTGTTCACACCATGAGAAGAATCAAAAATCTCACCCTGGTTTTAATTCTTAAAACTCTACCTATCTATTGTCTCCTTCCCAGCTCGCAGTCACTTTCTCTAAACCCCTCTCTAGTGCTGCACAAGTATCAAACAAACAATCTCAAGCTCAAGAGACTTGCTCTGCTACTCAGCTTCTCTGTAACACGTCAGAGAATCATACAATACCAGGTTGGAAGTGACCTCAAGCTCACCTGGTCCAACCTTTCTTGACAAAAGCACACCTTAGACAAGATGGCCCAGCACCCTGTCCAGCTGAACTTTAAGTGTCCTACTGTTGGGGAGTCCACCACCTCCCTGGGGAGATTATTCCAGTGGCTGGTAGCTCTCCTGGTGAAAAATTTGTGTCCAAGTCCAAAGGGGCTCCATGCGAAAGGATTGCACTTTCATGCTTTCCATACTGAACACCTACTGCTCTGTTTTCTCAGCCACTGTGTCTTGGGCTAGTTCTCTTAACAGCAGGACTGCCAGCAGAACAAGTAAGTTTGTATGTATTAGTGGAAATGAATGAGTCAATTTAGTTGGTGGAGAAAATTATAGTGTTGTGAATAGAACTGTGGAAAACCAGCCAACTACTATTTTCTGTTTGGAATTATTTTCACACAAAGAAAGGCAGAACTATCACAAGTTATTTTTGAAAGAAGGGACAGTAAGGCTATGAACTTTATTTTTATTTTAAATGAAAAATACATCCTGCAGAAAATCTTTATCATTAAGCGGAAAATTCAGTTCAACTGCAGAAAAGATAAATGCAAGAGATGCCTGAACTTTTCTTGCGAAAGATCATACTAAATTTGCAATGCTTACATCTCTAGCTTTATCATACCATTTAAGCTAACTCTGGTATTGGATTCTTTTGCATCTCTCATTGTGCTGATGCACAGCTCTGCATGTCTCTTCTCCCTCCTGTTACTCCCTACTCACACGCTGTATCTAAAAGGAGTATGTATGTATTAGTCATCTTCCAGTTTTATTTGTCCTAAGAAATACTTGAGAACATTCTGGAGCAATTAAAGATATGAAGAGGAAGGCTGGTGATCTTTTTGATAACTTTGTCAAAATAAATTGTGGTCTGACAACCATGAGGATAATCACATTTAACAGAACTACAATGATACAAACACTATTTTAGTCTCAGTTGTAAGCAAAAAATGGGACAACTCTTGCTGATAGTACTTGAGAATGGCATAGTGATGCATATCATTACAAAGTCAGTCAGTAGCATCTCTGGATGAAGATAAGGCTCCAAAGAGCCCCTCAAACTAAAAACCATCTCATGTTAACGTATCCAAAAGGTGAGATCAACACCATGCAACAGTAGCATTTTCTTCTTCCCTTCAGTGAAATGTGTGTTTCTTCAGTGCAAAAGCCACTTGCAATACCATTTCACCCTTGTTTTGCAGCCCTCCTTTGTATCAGCCCAACAAAAGGTGGGGCACTGTTTTAAGATAGGTCCATGAAATAAAGGGTTAAAACAGCAGAGCCCGGTGGGAGCAAGGGTCTTAACCATTGTGGTGAGACATCAGAGCAGTCCTTGAACAGCTGTATCAGCACAGGAAGGGCAGTGAATTGTAGCTATGAGCAGAGCAGCAGGGGTGGTAAGGGCAGGCATTTTTCAAGTCAGCTTTACTGCAAAGAAAATTGGTCACGTAAGTACTCCATAAGCAGCAAGTTGAAGAACGTTTCGTAATTATAGCCTCAAAACTCAAGCTGGAGACAGTACAACCATGTTTTGAGTTTTTTCAAAAATATCATACCAGCAAAAATCAGGTTCTACTCTGAAAACTCTTGCCCAATAGACACTATAAAATTGCTTCTAAAAGAGGTCCTGAGAAAACCACTCTTAAGAAACAGCAATGAGTAATGGGGCCTATAACTGGTTTGAAAATTCAACCAAATCATCATACAACACTGTCTTATAGTTGAAAAGCACAACAGTTATTTGGCCAAATTATATTCTATATTTCTCCAGTCAATTACTTAGCAAACATTTTTCTTTAATAAATGGCATAGCTCCAAGTATCTGCTTAAAAACAGAAAACACAAAACCCACCACCACCACAAAATCCCAACTCTTCTGAAATGAAGAATTTCATAATACCCTTTTAGCTCCTGAAAGTAGCAAGCCTCTAAAGAGACACTATCCATAAAAAAACCAGACCAAAACAAGAATCCCAAAACCCCCACAAGAACTGGCTGAAACTATACAATGTGCCAAGTACACCTGGCACCTGTGGCAGAACAAAACCACGGAATGCAGCTTTGGGCGTCTGGCATGAAGGTAGTCAGTATCCTCTCTGCCACCTCTGTAGCAAGAGCTGAACTCAACTATAAGACTGAGGCAAAAGTAACACCAGTAGAAGATTGTTGTCACGTGAAATACATGTCTTCCCCATGCAATATTTCAGTAGGCTTCATGGCATCCTGTTCATCTTCACACCTCATCTTGGAAAATTCCATTATGCCCTCATACTTCACTTTTTCACCATTTGCCCTGCCTAGACAGCAGAGGATGGGATCTCCTACGATCAGGAGAAGCACAATGGCAGGTGGATCAGCTTGTACTTTGGGCTAAATCCAGAGCCCAGCCAGGAAAAATACATTAAAGACATGAGCACATCCATAATGCTCTGCCAGGGATTCTGAGAGTTAGTTCCCTCTGGGATAAGGTGGAACACATGTATGCCATGGCCCAAGCGGGATTAATGACAACCTCTACTTCAGCTTCTCCAAAACATCCTTTTAAGATGCTCTTAGTTCACTTTTACATTTATACATTTCCCCTCTAAGGCTCCACATGATGCAGGATCTCTTCATCAGAGACTCTACTGTTCTGACCAAGCTGCAAGCAGGTAGAAGCAGCTTTTCAGGATGTCCTGACGTGTGGTATTTTCTTTGACCTCCTCAGGCAGAGCATCTCTGGCCAGCATTCATCAGCTCCCTTTTCTGGGATGGGAGTATGTGGGCAAGACCCAAACCATACTCTGCTTAGAGCTCCCTTTGGCTCCCTGTTTTTACATGTCTCAACCCACATTCCTTTTTTTACCTCATGTTGCCTGTTTTTCTCCATCCTCATTTTCTGTAGTTTCTCATTCTCAAGGAGGGCTCTCATGTTTTATTAGGAATAAATTGATATCTGTTCCGAAGAAAAAAGCCAACAGAAACAATGACTCAAAGCAGTTACTGAAAAAAAGCAAGAAAAAAACAAGTGTAGGACATTCCTCACTCCCCATGCCACAGTTTTACAGATCATGCCCTCTAGCTATTCTAGATAAGAGATGTCACTTACATAGCAATTACATAATAATTCTTCACATGGACATCATTCCATCCTTGCCAACCTTCTCCTGAGTGTTCACATGAGGTGCAAGGTGTTTGATGCTCATCACCAACACATGGTAGTAAGTATTGCTTAACAATGAGAATTGTTAATTGAAATTGAAAAACCCCAAACTCTGAACACATTCATTTAAAGTTCAAGAATGTCCTACCTTGGAGTTCAATATTAAAAACCTAAGCTAATATGCAAATGAAATAAATTCTGCATTTGAATATTAAATGAACAGTTGGATGATGAAGTAGGTAGTATCAAAAGAGCAACTGTTTTGGCAGAAAGCATGTCATAACAATAGAACAAATTTAGATAGAAACAGAACTTTCTTCAGTATTAGTGCAATCTGTGTGAAAAACTGAGGCTAATGATGTTTAGTGTCAGTTTTGCATCTGATCATTCACCCTCAAGAAATCCAAAGGAAAAAAAACCTGCTAATTTGCAAAAGGACCAGGAAACACCCTATGAACCACTACAAAGCACTACACTCCCTCAAGCTCCCAGGCAATTCCACATCCCATGAAGTCGCTGTACACATAAACAAATTTCAAAACTTGCTTGCTTTGCAATTTGATATTCATATAGGCCATTGAATTAAGCTAAAAGATCTAGCACCTCATTTCTCTCTGTTCACATAAACATGTACCACTACAAATGTAGATTTTTCAGCCAATGGAGAGAATCCAGCTTCAATACAGGATGCACTGTTGCAGTCTACTGCTTTAGAATGCTTAACCCATAGTTCCCAAAGCACCAGTGCTGATATTTGCAGGGTGTGCTTCTCACTACACAAGTTTTCACAAGGAGCAAACATACAATTTTGGCATTGAATTTTTCAAAACTGCCCAATATAAAATCAAGTCAATGAAAATGAAAGTCAATGAAAACATACCTCCTTTCATTGTACCTGCTAGAGGGAAACACCGTGATCTTTCCAATGGGCTTGGCATGATTTAAGCTATGTAATGCTTTTCCTCTCATTCTCTTACCACCTACCCTGTTTTTCAAAGAGAAATCCTGACCAAAACTCCATCCTCCCCATTAATCTATTGATCAGTTAGTAAAATGCTTGAATACAGGGAATTTGCATTAAAAACTTTATCTTAATGACAGACTTTGGTGCAGTTAAATCACATTTTCACCCTGTGCAAAGTAAGGCTAGATTATCATATGCTTAACAATCAGAATATACATACTCAATAAAACTGTTACTGCTACTTGCTACAAGACAAAGAATTTCAAACAGCCTAATGTTATAGTAATCAAAACTAACCTTAATTACTGTAACAATGCAACTGCTGAAGTAGCAGAATACATACACCGTTAATTATGTCTGTTTGCGAGAGGGAAAAGCAAATTGATCCTAGGCACAGGCAAAGTAACAGTCTTTTCTATCTTTCAAGTTTCCATCTTCTTGCCAAAAATGCACTTTCCTTTGTTTTAATTTCTTGAGCCACATGGCAGCTGTGGATGTTTTTGGGTTTACAGACAAGTGCTAGCAGCAAGTGCAGTATGTTAATGAGTACATACTTCCTGGAAGCAGCTTAACCAGAATGAAATAGAAGAAACAAAAAGTTCCTGACATCCTCTGTTTAAATATTACAGTATTTTAGCAAAAGGATACAAGTTAACAAGAGGTAGAGGAATAACAAACTAACAACTACATTTACAAATCACCAAACAGTTTAGATATTCATTCACCTAGCAACATTTTAAAGGAGGATTTCCTATGTCTCTAGTTTTAACATCACAGGTAAGATAGACTAACACAAAAGTAGCAAGGTATCACAGAACTACTGTGTCTCTCTAGAGAAAAGGGTCAGTGCAAGTAGAACCGTGCCTCTCTGCCCTTCCTAAGGGGAGAACTTGGCTCAAAATGCTCATGAGGCTTTCTCTGGTGGAGATCAGCTGTATTATAGAAAAGATTTTTGCTTTCTCAGAATCTGGACACTCATATAGCTCTTACATGCAGAGCATATTAATATGCCTCCCTGATTTACTGAAAAGTATTTCTAAAACCTTCAAAATTATTGCTCAGAACTACAGATAGATGACATCCCAATGTAGAGAAACTGGTTGCTTATTCTAAAGTCACAAAATTTGTGGCTTTAAAAACCCACACAAAACAAACACCAAGGTGTTTCCACACCTTTGCTGCATAGCACAGTGTTAAGAAGTTAGCCTAACCCTTACTATATGTATAACAAGGAATATGTACCAGAACTCATTCTATCAGAAGCCAGCAAACACCTTTTCTTTCTGGGCAGGGAAAAGCAGAGAGCATTTTAATGGCAGAAATGAAAACTTTGTTACATTTCTTAGTTTGAATATCAAATTAAAAAAAAAAAAAAAGCAAACCCAAACAAAAAGGACCATATAAATACAAAATGAAAAACTTAAAAAGAAAAAAAACACCCCTCTTCTAAAATACTATTATCTTAAAGACCCATATGGCAAGTGTAGGGATGAAAACAAAGAATGTTTTTGCTCTATTTTTCTCTATCTTCATATATAGCTCTAGATGTCTAACTGCTAGGTGCTAACGTCTCCCACCAAAAACTTGAAGTCTTGAATTAATTCATTATATGAACAAATGCAGATGATAAAGTGGTAGTTTAGAGTAGTAATTTTTTCAAGTACTAAGCAGGGTAAGGTCTTAAAGAGCTCAATGCTAAAAAAATAGACTCCTTTTTCTTGCCACCTGACGATTTCATTGCCAATGGTGCTTTCAGCGCTTCCTCTGAATCTGTCTCTTGCCATCTGACACCTCAGTGAATTGATTTGGTGTGCAAAAATAATTATGGATAACCCAAAGAGATAAAACCCACATTGTTTTCTGCCTATGCAAAAGACCTTAACAGTGGATTGGAGAAACACTATAATTGTGACCCATGAAGGCTCTAGGAATAAAACCTGATTTCTCAACAGTGCAAGTCACCAGATGGGCTCAGCTGTTTTGTGAAACCTTACTCTTAGCAGACGCGATTCTGCTGAGATGCGGAAGAAACAGCAAGGGAGATGGCAAAGAGAGGCTCAAAGAAGCCCTGAAGAGACTCTTGTTTACTGCTGCTGATCCCAACACCACAGGCAGGGCAGCGTCTCCCTTTAGCTCCGTGCATAGCATACCCTCTAAACTGCTGTATTCCAGTTCTCTTGCTTCACAAACCAAGACTCACTTTCATTTCCTGTCTGTCAATATTCACCTTATTTTCCAAAACAGAACACGTGGGTTTCAGAGAAAAAATTAGGTTACGTTTGTACAAACAAAATGGGGTCCTAGCTTACGACTAGCCCTCCTGAACACCAGGATAACGAAGAAATAAAACACGTGTGATCCTTTCCCAACCATTGCAGCAGAAGGGAAAAAAAATAAAAGGAAACAAAGTGATTTTATCTTCTAGTTTTGCAACTCTAAGACAACATATTTCTCCCTTCACTTACCTCCTCAGAGCTCCACTGCTACTTTGTTCTCTTTCCCATTTCCCAGGAAGCATTTCTACCTCACAGCGGAGAAACTGCTTATGGAAGGAAAATACTTGCAGTACAGCCTGAAACCACAGCTCTCCTTTTGGCAACAGCAGTAGGTCAGGCAGCTCCTATTTAGTGCCTGCTATTCACTGTCTTCTCTGTGCCATATCCCACCTGCACTGGTACAACTGCTTGTGTGGCTGCAGTGAACTGGATCAGGAAGCCAAATCCAGGTTAACTAAAGTCCCTTCTGCTTTCCCTTTTCTGTAGGGTTATTTTTAACCTAGATCAATCTCAAATTCAGCTCACCTTGTTGTCTCATAAATAGTTGCTCCAGCACACTTGAGGGCACACAGACAGGAAAACAAGTGGCAGGAGACAGAAAAGCAGAACTGCAACTGAAAGAAATGCTTATGAAATAGCACCTTGCACCTGAAATGAAGACAAAGCTTGAGAGCAGCACTGCAGGGCAGACTTTTTACCAAGTTCTAGCCCTAAATTTCACAAGTTTATAAGGAAAATCCCCACTGACTCAAAGTTCCTAACACTGAGAACTTTGCAAGCTTTAAATGCTAGAAGCACTGATTAAATAAAACAGTATAAAACAAACCTGTCTACTCAGATCTGATCTGGAACTCACCTGCTGTATAGCAGAAACAATATTCTTTATTAAATCAACCACTGTAGTTTAGAAAAAAAAAGCATCTGGACAAACAAGTCCTTTATGATGTCTAGTAAGGATGCAGACAAAACACAAAATCTGAAAGCCGTCCAAAAGCCTTTCCAAAGGAGCTCTGTCCAAAGGAGGGATCTGTGGGCTCCGGAAGAACTTTCATTACCTGGAGAAGACTCCCTGCCAGACTGGTGTGGAGTGGAGCAAAGCCCTTCACTCCACACCGTAACCTGCACTGCTGCATCCTTACATGCTGCTCCCTGTACCAATGAGAGGCTTCATTTCTGCAGCACAGCAAAGCCTTAATTAGGCTAAGGAATAAAGTGACTTGAAAGAATATGAGAAATCCCAGCATTATTCAAGATACTACTTTTGATTCTGTCAGTTCTATGAATGTGGATATAAGGGTAAATGAACAAACACTAAACAAACCCAGCAACAAGGGAATGCCAAGCAATTTAAAATACTCTGTCTTTAAAGTAGTCTGAGCCTGTAATAAAGGCCTAACCACAACGGCTAAATACAAACCAATTTATCACTTGGAGGCCCTTCTGACCTTTTGTTATGCTACCAAGTGGCTATCTTTAATGAGTGATAACCTCTCTCTTTGCTAGTCCAAGCTGTGAATAAGCATTTTGTTTTTAATTAAAGCAGAATTTTCAGATGGTGCCTCTCTTCACATGGTGCATACTGGTAGTCTTACATTGGTGATTACAGCAGAGGAATTTTCAGATATTTCTTCAGCGAGTAATTACAACTATTTCTTATTTTCTTATTGCTGAAACCTACCTGATTAATAGATGATACAACCCCAACACAGTGGGAAAGAAGCTTTACATACATTGTTTAAAGATGTTATTCTTGCAGACCATTCCAGCACCACTCCAATATACATTGTTAATTACTCTTTATACAATACATATTTAAGATGATGCTCTAATCCAAGAACAAGGCTCCAAAAGCTACCCATTTCAAAATTGGACAGTTAAATACAATGAACAAAAGAAAAGACACTCTCTGTTGAATAAAACTACACTCTGATCAAAACCACTCAAACAAGAGTCTCTGGAAAAGTGACAGGGAATTAGCTACCTTGGGATAGCAATGGATACAGAGCTTTTCACCTCTACTTCACCAATTTTAATCTAACCAAGGTCAGCAGTGATAGAGCCTTGCCTCTTCTAGTCTTTACAAGAAATATACTTGTGGTGTCTTTTGGTCTTCAACAAGAAAATACAACAGAATGACCCAGCACTGAATGCACATGAAAAATAAGAAGAAAACCCCTCAGTTCTTAAGAAATATACCCAGAGGAGGCTAAAATCTACTGGAAAAAGAAAAAGTAGAAGGCTGCATCCTCCTGTCAAGCACACTTCAAAGGAGCACTACTTAAAGAATAATTATAGGAGTCAAAAAGCAAAGAATTGACTATAATGGGAACTCCATCATACTGAAGATACTGTAGGGAATGCTTTGAGGAGAAGGAGGAGTGAATGAACATAAAACTCACATGCAGAATACACATCACACATGCTGTACTTGGCTATTTAAAGACCACAGAAGCCGAAGTTAGTAAAATCATGCTGGATTAATAAAGCCGGAGATCTGGCTACCAGGTAAGAAGACACATGTACAGAATTATACTTTGAATATCATGTATTGTTTCCCTTTAAAATACATTTTAAGAGCAATTTGCTACCACATACTGCCACAGAAAAAGCAGCAAAGACCATATGAATCCCAGCAAATAAAACTCAGAAGCCAAGCCCATGTCATCAAGATCTACTGGAAGAAGAGAAAGTTTACAAATCTTCCAGTCCCTAAAGAGTGTATGCTAATCACCTGGTCTCTAATCCAGTTTGGTGGTTACAAAGAAACAGACAACATCACAACTAAGTACTCTTGACACTGTTGGGGGGAAAAGGGGAATGGACAAAGGGAGAAACAACCCAACAAAAACCATAAAGAAAACACCAAGTGGGATTACTCTTCATTTATAGCCAAACTTCTTGCTGTCATGTATGACATTCCTTTGCATATCTAATAGGGCAAATAATTCAGAGCCATACATCATAATTACTTTAAAAATCTGTATTATCGTGTTATCTGAAGTAAAACACACACAAAACTTTCTACAAACTACATACTTTTGTAGGGCTGACATTCATTCTAGTTTAGAAAGTAGTTCTAGTAAAGTTAAAACATCCTGTTTCACATAAAATCAATAATGATTTTGAAAGTAACAGATTCACTTGCTGAAGAAGTTATGTGACCTTTTTTAAACCTCAGATGTGTTGTAGTTAAGTTTCATGATACTTTCACAAATTATTCCAAGATAATGAATAATAATAAAGCTAAAATTTTCCTACATTAATTGCAACAAGTTAAGGAACATTCCCTGTGGCCTTTAAAAAAAAAATGTAACTTACTACACGTTGATATTTTTAACTTCTAGGTTGCAAAAGTTTTCAACTACTGCAAATTGAGCAGCTGAAAAAAAAAATCAACAAATAATGAAGAGAATAATTAAATGAATATTAGGATGATAAATCAAATAGAGTAACTTTTATGGCAACTGATAATTGTGCCTCTCCAGATTTCAAATGAAAGATACTTATATTACTATTCTAAAAGGCACTCAGAATTTGTAGGTTGCTGTGCCCTGTGGAAAATCATGAAGGCATTTAAAACAGATAAAGTTTAAAATGGGTACAGAACCCTTAAGCTTCTTGTAACTAAAGGACAACTTCTAATTTTAGTCCTCCAAATCAAAATCCAATGCATATTAGGAGAAGCTGGAACAGAAGGCCATAGAAATAAACCCCTAACAGACTACACTGAAACTTTCCATCTTGTGTATACACACACAGGTATCTTGCCCTCCCTGCTACACAAGCCCGATTCACTCTTTTGGTGACCAAACTTAAGAAACCACCAGTATTCAGATTCCATTCACCTGCAGCTTCAGCCCAGAAATACTCCAAAACATTTGCTCTCATCTACTACTGGTGTTCACATACACGTGGTTTTATTCCACTTCATAGCCTAAGTGCAGTAACAAGTACTAAAGATACTTGAATATACATGGAAAGCTACAATAAATGAGAAGGATATAAGGACCATAATTAGGTGAACAGCATTTACCGTGCTGACCATCGACAGTGAAAGAGGTCTCAAATTACATTTCATGAACTAGTAAGTATAGTTATCAGGGGAAGCTGCGTTACCCTTCATTGTTCTTTCAGGGACCTTAGCATGTCCTTGATCCACACAATTCCATAAGCTCCATGCATGGATCAAGGGCATAACATCACCTTTAGAATTCAAACCTGGATACTCTTCTGTTACCCCTTCAAACAACTTCATTTTCAGTGTCCTGTAGTCTGGAATACATGCTACTAAAGACACTTAACATGCAAAACTAGAAAACTGGTTCAACAACGCAAATAAATAATTCAGAAATATTATAGCTCCAACACATTTTATATTTCTTTAGTTTTTGGTTGCCAGGTATCATATGAATAGATTAAAATCAACATTCATGGACAGTAAACCAAACTTTGTTTCTAATAATTTATTAGTTATATAGTATTCATATATTATCAATCTTCCATGAAGTGAATCCTGGTCTTTCCCAGCAGTATGTCAATGGTGACCAATTTCTTCTCCTAGTTACCGGAGTTGTATCATTACAGAGCTTTTTGCTGCTAAATATACTGAGTAATTAGACATCTGAGCTTGATGGCTCTAGCAGCACTTCATTTTTAAACACTAAAAATGGGAGAGAGAGGTTCTGAAAGAAACTCCTTCTGCAACTTAAAAATGACTGTATTTTATAATACGAGAATGCATTACTACTGTGTGTTGTAGTGTTATTTAATTGCACAAACTAATAGCAGTACAGTTACCATGAAGTACAAAATGCAGTGTTTTGTCATCTGAAGAACTTCAAACAATCCACCCTCTCCCCACACTAATCTTTACAGTGATAAATACTAAAATACCAGGCTACAATACTTCCCATCAAAATTAATGCACTCAATTAAAAAATAAAACCACTAAACAATAATGGTCAAATACTCAATGTATTTGGATTGTGAGGTCTATAACAATAGTGAGCTAAGACACAAAAATTGAAAGGTGAAAGCAATCACCAGAACTAGGTAGATCAAGCAGAGCCCCTGGTCCCACAGCTGGAAATACCCACTGCAGATCCCTGGGAAACCAGAGGAATGCTGTGTGGGCAGGACCCGGCCTATGCAAATCGGGTTACCCAGTTCTACCCCAGACCTCAATAGTAAATACACAAAAAGTACACAAACTGAAAAAAAACCCCAACCAACAAAAAAGCCAAACCCACAAAATCCCCTAACTTCGACGTTTAAAGTTCTTTTCCATTTTAATGCCCTAGGATTTTCCAGTAACAAAGGGTATTGTTGTCACAACACTGAGCTTGCACAACTGCCTGCTCACTACGTCTTGTCTTTACTCTTATCCATCACAAACATACCCAAAGTTTTTTACTAGAAGCGAAGTACGGAAGTCAACATACAAAAAAAAAAGTCTAGGGTTTTTTTCCCAACAGCTCAATCGCCTCTATATTGTTTAAAGTTACGATGAAATACTTACAGGGGAAAAAAAAAAAAACCCAACAAAACAACAAAAACAAAGCAAACAAACGAACAGAAACACCAGCAGAAAGCTCCCTGCCATGACGAGTTCAGATCAATGCTTTTGTCTTCCATTTTACCCAGGGCTCAGGAGAGCAACGCTGTACCGAGGGCTCTCCCAGCGCGCTCTCGAGCGATGTAAACACGTCGCGGGGCTGTGGCTGAGCCGCGGGGCGCGGGCAAGGCCGCGGGGTCACCGGGGCTGCACGATCCGGGCGGGCACAGGAGTTTCTGACCTACATTCCCCGCAGCGGGATGAAAACCCTCCCGCCGCAGACGGAGCGCGGCGGGCGGGCGGCCTCCCCCGCCGGCAGGGTGTGTTCGGGGGTGGGGAAAGCGAGCGGGCCGGGGCGAGGATGGAGGCTGGCGGAGGCGCCGACACCTGCCCGCCGACACCGCGGCCCCGCCGGGGGCTCCTCCTCCGCCGGGGACGGACACCTGCTGCGGGACAGCCGCACGCGCGGCCCAGCGGCGGCCTCGGCCCGGCGGCCGCAGGCGGGTTTGTCCCGCTGGTTTCCCCAGAGTCCGCTGAGCCCCGCGGCGGGGCCGGGGTCGGGCGAGCACCCCGCGGCGCCGCGCAGGCCGCGGCCGGGCCTGCAGGGGCGGGGGGCTCGGCCCGAGGCCGCGGGGCCTGCGGCGGCGGCGGCGCTGGGCGGGCGCACCAGGCCCGGCCCCAGGCCCTCCTCCGGGAGCGGAGCCGGGCGGAGGCGGCGGCGCGTCCCCCTCACTCACCGCTCTCGATCTCGTTGCCCTTCTTGGCGGTGGCTGCGTTCCCCATGGCCGGGCCGGGGCGGGGGGCGGGAGGGATGCCGGGCGGGGGCCGGGCCGGGCTCGGCTGGCGGGGCGGCGCGGCCCGCGGGCGCGGCGGCGGCAGCGGCGGCGGAGCTGCCCTGGCCCCGCTCTGGGTCTCTGTGTCTCCGGCCGCCGCGGAGGAGGAGGCGAGCGCTCTGCCCCCTCCCCCGCCCCGCACTCGGCGGAAATGACGGCCGGGGCGGCGCCTCCTCCCGCTGCGCCGCCCGCGGGGGCGCCGCCGACCACGGCCGGGCCGCTGCCGCCGCCTCGGGCGGGGGCTGGCCCGGGGCAGGGGCTGCGGGAGCCCCGGGCGGCGCCCCCCGCCAGGCAGCGGCTCGGGGGTGCGGGGGCGGCGGGTGCCCGTGGCCGCCGCACGCGGGGTCGCGGCAGCCTCCGCATCCCCAGCCTGGCGGGCGGCGGCCCCGGAGCGCCCCCGCTGCCGCAGGGCAGGCCCGGCCGGCCCGTGGGGCAGCGGCCGAATTGGGGGCGAGGCCGCTGTGCCCAAGGTGACCCTGGGAGGCCGCGTTGGCGGCGGCCCTGCGGCTGCGCCCGCCCCGTGGCCCCGAGCATCCCCGAGGACACCCGCCCGGGCCTGCACTCCGGCGGCGGACGGGAGGAAACTCGCACTTGCCGCCTGTTCAGTGACTGTTTTTACACGGCTCACCAGACTATAGAAAAAAACCGTAGAAAGTAAGCGGGCTGCCAGGAAAGATTTTTTTTTTTTTCCTCCCCCCTTTTGCTGCCTCCCATCATAAATAGCTACAGCTACACATTTTCAAGCGGTATTGTGACTTTCAAGTTGATGATAGCTCTCTTTATATATTTATCATGTGAAACGCTTTGAGTGTTTTAGCTCTGGAAGGAAATGCTTATCAAAAAAAGGCTCTATTTTATGTGCTTTAAAGTGGGGAAAGTGGAGAGCAGAAGTGCTAATCTTATGGATCATAAACTCTATATATTCTGCCAGGACAATGTGTGTGATACCCAGCCTCTTCTGGCAGCATTCTTTCGCCAAGGCTGCTGGAATTGTTCTGGCTACCGTCCTTCACAGGGGCTATCAAAATCCTCTCCCAGCACCGTGGGCTGCCTGCTGGTGAAGCACACGCTGTCACAGCCTGATACTGAATTACCTTACTCTAAGACAGGATTTTATACACATACACACTAACGTAGATATTTCTAGGAAATTTCCAGTTTCCTGAGCCTGTGCAGTGGAGTACATTGCATGGGAGCACTGAGCAGATCTAGCCAGTGTGTGCTCTTCCTTGACAGTTGTACAAGCTGCCTGGATTATATGGCTGCAAAGTTTTGGGAACACTTACCTGAATTATCTTGATGTTTTGTAGGTTGAGGTTTCATCAATGAACTTTTCAGTTTGAGGGACTTTCTCCTAACTTCCTTCACCTTTTCACTTGCATTATCCTGATCTGTGTGATACTGCTTGCTTCAGGGGAGTACCTGTGTTTCTATGATTAAAGAAGTGGTCTCTGAAGAAGCCATGTCTCTACTGCTTTGAAGATCAGAAACAAGACTTAAGACATAGTGAGGAAATAGCCTGCAAACCATTGGGGACAGTGAAGCTGCTATTATTGAAGAGGGCTGTCTCATTTTGCCAAAGCTGGAATCTGTGCATTCTTTACACACTTAAAAAGAGGTTCAGTGAGTTACCAGTAATTCACTCTGCCAAGGAAGGGCATGTAGATTGCAATGGCCAGATCTGCACCAGGAGGAGAAGTTAAGCATGGGGAAAGGAGACTTTTGTCATCTGCCATCTTGATCACTCATACAACAACCAAAAAATAGAACTCTGAGGTGCTGTAGTATTTAAATAAATATCTGAAGATGCTGTCTCAGATAGGTAAAGATCTTATCCCAGTTTTAAACGTTTTCCCGCTCCAGCCATCATAATTTTCATTTTGGCCAGATTGAGTCTGAGTCAGCTGATTTTCATCCAGGTGCTGACAGGCATTTTGATATCCTTGAGAAGACAGCAGTGGCATCGCTAACAAATGAGATATGCTGCAGCATCTTTAGCATATTCCTGGCGATACAGCTCATCCCTTTGCTAGCAAATTCTGCTGCAAAGGCTGCATATATGGGGATCCACCAAGGTCCAATAGACATTACTGCCCTTTAGGTCTTGGTGGACAAGGATCAGCTGGTCATTGCATGTACTCCAGCAAAATCCTACATATACATGTGCAGCACCATATATATATATGTGTGTGTGTGTGCAGCAATGCAATGACACTGGTTCTCAAATAACCACATGCTCTGAATGCACATGCAGCACTGATGGATTTGCATAAATATTTTTACCCAAACACTTTCTTTATCAGAAATGTAACAAATACAATTCAACAGTGCTGTGAAACATTAAATGAACCATATCCATGGTCCTAGCATTACATGTCTAGGCAAAGATAACAGAAATAAGGAGTTAGGGCTGGATGTTTGTATTCACATTCACACTACTCACACGTCTTATGCTACATTAACAAGTTAATATTCATTGATTAATTCCAAAACATACCAATGATTATAGATGTTGTGTGATACTTAGCATTCAGACTGTCAACTCTTATTCCAGCCCTAATCTTTAGTTGCCTATATTTTTATATAAAATCCTTTTATGCTGAAATGACTCATATCACTGCTTATGTACAAGTAGTTTGTCTTCATTCTTTCTACACAATTGGTTAAAAAATCGAGTCATGCAAATATGAAAAATGTTCTGTTTGGTTATGTTAAAATATTTCACTAAAGGCCCAATATAAAAGTTCAAATTTCATTTGTTTTGCTGATCTATACAAGATTTTAAAAAATATACTCCAAGAAAGTCAACTCAGCAGTTTTAGAACTGTATGGATTTGATGATATTGTTTCAATGACTCTCAGCAGGTTTTCATCCATTTTTTTACATATTTGTTGGGAACTATCAATTAGGAATATCCTAGCAAGACCAATCCTTTACTCTGATAAAAAGCCTAAAGCTCTGTATCAGATGTATATTTCCCTCATGAAACTCACCTATTTTACCTTACATAGACTTAGAACTAAAAATGAGAGGGTCATTTCAGGACAAAAAAGATACATTTCTGCTAGATTAATGACTCTCGGGTCCTTTTAGTAGAAATCACCTGTTTATATGGTAATTACTTCTGGAGCCACTTACAATTTCACTCCATAATCACTCTGATTTCTAGATGAGATAGCAGCATTTCTGTAGCAACTACAGCAGTTGTTTTCAATACACATTTGAAACAAGTCACTAAATTTAAATCATTACTCGTCTTCATTTTCTTCTCTTGCATTTGAGGTGTGCCTGCATTGCAAGGGGTTGGCATATATGGATTGATGGTTTAGCCCATCTGTACTGATCATCCTTACCCCGAGGGTGTAGGCTGTGCTCAGGTTATGAATATGTACCTGCCTTAGTCGGGATTCTCTTCCTGTGGCCAGCCTGCCTTACCATTGCAGCAGTGCCTGTAAACTGCAGGGTTTGAATACCAAATTAGACTGCTCTTCCCAAAATCCCACATTCCTGCATCTTTGAATACCCCTGGCAGCCTCCTTCTCTACTCCTAAACAGACTGATATATTTGGCATTTAACTCTTTGTTTTCCTTTTGGGTTGTTCCAGGCTACTGGCACATTTCCCGCTCTCAGCTAACCCCTGTTCTGCCAGTGTGGGCTGCTTTTCTAGCAGGTGGCTAACGTGCCAAGAAGCATATGTATTTCTTTGTGAATACAGAAGATATTTTCCAAATTTTACAGCTTCTGACCCAGAAACAGGAGTATTCATCACTGCAGCATAATTTCAGACCTGCCAAGAATATATCAATTATGTCATGTAGATGTGCTAAGGGAAAGGATGAAAGCAGGAGTACAGCAATTTCCCCTGCTCCCTGTACGAGCTATACAGACAGCAGTAAACTACATCCTTCTGCAGGGAAGGCTTAATCCACTGATACCAAATTCATTCCAGTTGAGGACCCACCCACTCAGAGAGGAGTGAAAGGACTTACATCATGTTTCTACAATATCTCAGATTGCCAGCCCCTGAATCCACAATGAAACTTGGCCAAGAACTTACTCTGCCAGATCTCCTGAAAAGTGTTCTCTGATGCCCTTCAATTGTGAATCCAAAAGAAATCTGGAACTTCAGAGAAGTGTTTGGCACACCATGGATGTTACAATTTTGAGGGACATTTTAGTTTGGAGGGAGTCTTAATTAAGGCCAATTTGGGCTACCTTCAGTGTGACTAGGTAGACTTAAAGCAAAAAGCTCCAAAGGAAGTTTACATCAGCAGCCAACACTTCACCACTGCCACCCTTCTTGGCAGTAGATGTTTCCTAAATATTTCCCAAGAGAGCCACTAATCACAAAACACCCATGTAAACATAAAAGCAAAGAGTTTATATATTCCCTTATTGATTTTTAACTACGGTTCACCATAAGCATCTCAAGAGCCATACAGTTGCAAGGTGGGGGTTTTTTCGGATGTTTCAGACCTAATTTAACAAAACAGGTTCTATGCCTTTGCTGTCAGTATTGCCCCTGACAAGAGTGCATTTGATCAAATTTTCTGTGGATAGTGGCTACATACTATTTCACAGGAGGTGACAAGTGCTGTTTTGAGGTCAATGTCCTGCAGAATAGACATGTTTTTCTCAGAGATAAGCTACAGACTGCCTTAATGGGCAAGTCCAGCTACTCAGTTCTTGGCCTTTATCTCCTACAATCATTTGGCAGAGTGGGTGTAGTCTCTTGCTATCAGCCAAGCAGTACTTTTTTCAGTTGCTTATAATTGTTCTGCAGATCATTCTGTATTTGTAGAAGATACTCCTGTAAATTTGTGATTCAGAAGAAATTGCTAATTACTGTTATGGAAAATTCATACTGACTTGTCTCTGTAAGTGGCTTTATGATCTTTTGTGGGTATCTGGCTGCCATCAGCTCATTTGAAAAAACTCCTTGTAAGATATTTTATATTATCTTGATTTGCTGCACTTCTGAAAAGTCGATTTTGTACATATTGTGTAGAGGAAAACAAACAAAAAAATCACACTTTTTTCTTGTATTTTTAATAGTTTAGCAACATATTTGTATTGCTGCACATGAACTATAGAAGGAATGAAACACAAAGTTGATGGTATACTTGTCTGACACTTGATTCTAGTTTACGCCCACAGATTATAGAAGTAGTACTTTAGTCAAAGTTATTTAAAAATGCATAGCTCTTTAAAAAACTGTATAGGTAGTTGACAATTATTTGCATGTTTACCATAATTGAGAGGTAATCAATATTGTACTGATGTTTGTTCTTACTGTATATTAAGACTCTGAATCACCTTCTACAGAATTAAGATTAAAAACAAAAAACAAAAATAGTGGTGTTTTTAATTTATCTTTTTAGGTCTTTTCTACAGAGATCTCCAAGTTAATTACAACTGTTAATTTAAAGTAGACTAAGCTATATTAAATGCTTCAGTATCTATTTTTCTTCAGAATTAAAAATGACCTTAACTCAGTTTAGCCTAACTCTGGAAGTGAAATATGCCAGGTTAACTGAAGGTCATTTTAATTCTAGCTAGGAAAGTTCAAAGAGTTCAGCAAGCTTTTGTACACATTCTGCATGCAATAAGTGAGGATTGTCGAGGAACTAGTAGTCTCACATCTAAATCTAGGCTTCACTGTATTCTGCTCAAATGTATGTCCTGTAAATTGTGTCCCACAGTCACATATCACTGTATTGGTTAAAGAAGTCTAGCTAAAAAGGTTCTTAATCAGCTGGCCTGCTATATTATCTTTAGTAGTGCCATCTAAAAATAGGAAAACGGTCTGAGATGGTTTTCCTGGTTTATTATTTATTTCTAGAAGCACATTTTTTAAACAGAAAAAAAAATCACTTTCATAAACCTGTAATTTTACCTCTTTATCCTTCTACAGCCTGCTGTTTTTATCTCAGAGTTACAGCACAGTTCCTAGAAATACTGGGAGCTGTACATATACACCTAACTGAAGGTAATACATCCCATTTGCTCTTATGTTTATTATTTCTTCTGCACATGCCATCTTTTGCTGCGTTTTTTTCTAAAAAAACCCAATCATCCAAGGCAGCAACATGCAGTTTGTTCATGGTTCCCTGGAACTTGAAGACAAATTAATACAAGCTTTTGCTTAATGTTCAGCTTCTTCCATCTGCTTTATTTTTGTTGTTATTTCTTGCTCAGGAATTCAAGCTCTGTGTGTTTTTCTGCCTCTAATATCTTTGTCTTATGGTATTTTCAGCTCTTGGTAATATCTAAGGTTCCAAGGCACTGTCCAGTCCAACACTTACTCAAGTACTAGTTTCTTGGCAGATTCTAAATTGTCTCATCTGGAGTCTGCTTCTCCCAAAAGTCTATTTCTGTATTATTTGCTCCACTTTCTGTTAAAAACCAGTGGCTTTTTTAAGCTGGAAGGGTTTTTAAATTTTTTTTTTAATCTACAAATCTTCAATCGATCTTACCTATGGCAGGCTAATGCCATGCTTTATTGTACACCTCTAGCAGATAAAATTGTCACCCCAATCTTATACAGTAAAAAATACTTTTAAACATTCAGGACCAAAGCATATAATGTCAATATGCTTCATTTTTATTTAGAATGCAATATGCCTCATTTTTTTTGTAACAGCTCTATGAATATCCTCCTTTTCTTGGATTGCCGAGAAGTGTTAAATATGCCAAGTGCATCAGCACTTGCTATTTTCAGAAGGAAAACCTCCTTCTGATAGACTTGCTTTTAAATAACACTTACTGCTTCCAGATGTACACTGAAGTGTTCTTGCCTTCTTTTCCAGTAGTTTCTGGTATTTCCAGAGTATGAGTCTTTAAATGCTTCAATTTCTTCTCAGGGTATTTTTTTTTCTTTTTTTTTTTTTTTTTTTGCTAGTGCCATGAATGAGGAGTCATTCCAGGCTCAGAGGGTTTCAGTAGATGTTCTTCAATCATATGTCTGCAGTGCCTTTTCTTCACACTTACAAGCCAGAAAGCTAAATCTCTAAAAGAACATTTAGACCAGTAGCCTTTCATTAGGAGAAATAATAAGAAAAAACAATTATGGTATCATATTCATAGGTGTGAATCTATTGAAAAAAAAATCCATGCAAGAAACAAAGAGTAAAAGCCACTTTGCATATGAAAAAAAGCAACCAAAAAAAACCAGCTTATAAAGTTTATTTACTATTTTTGGATTTCTTTTGGTTTGTCTTTGACTCACAGAGCTAAAAGGAGAAATATCTATGGTGCAAGCCAAGAAGAACTTATTAATTCTCATTAGTACAAAGAAGAAGTGGTTATTTCAAGTGGTTGTAATGCAAATGTCAATGTAAAAGTCTTTTCCTCTCAACTCCAGAGTCTGAGAAGCCATTGTCAGACAAAGCTTTGATATTAGTAGATGTTCTGTATATTTGATAGATGTATGGCTGATTCACCAAGAAAGAGAAGTTGAGTGTTTTCAAGCATTGTTTTAATTTCATGAAACAGAGAACTTTGACTTCTATTTGCATTTAGTCCAAGCTGGTTTTCTCTAAACTCAGTTTCACATCTGAAATATAGAGGTAATTCTCTAATAATAGCTGAAATAAATGCAGTGCTTCCAGTGAAGCTTTTATTTTTTAAATCCATTTAAAAAGATGGTAACCATGTGAAATACAGGTTTTGCACATGAATGTGAAAGACAGGGCTTTCAAATTGCTATTAAGTATTATGATTTTAACCATTACATTTACAAGAAAGAACTCCATTCCTTTTTGTGCAAAGAGCAGATGCATTCCTAAGTAATTTTTTAGCCAAGAAATGTCTATGTATAAAAATTATCCTCAAGCATTTCTCATTTCCGATGCTGTAATTCCTTTCAAATTCCTTTCAAGGTAAAATGAATCAATCAAGGTCTCTAACAGAGGATGTATAGAAATCTGACCATTTTGGGGATAACATCTGCATTTATTTGTTATGCTCAGATACAACATTTTAACTCAGAGGTGATGGCATCATATGTGTTGATCACTTGAAGCAGCTAGATATCAAAGCTTGTCCTTTGATATCTCTCCTCAGAAATCTTCCCTTCCATCTACTTTATCACAGTAAAAGTTATCCTGTGATTTAATCAGGTGTTTTTTTGTTCCTCCTAGTTTTACTTCTTTAATATGGATAAAAAAAAGTATTTCCATTCCTTCCCCAAAAAATGTTATTTCTATACTCCAAAGGCTTTACATGCCTTCAGTTTCACACTCTGCTTTTCCCTCTTTTCTATCCCTTTTAGCCTACGTTCATTCTCTCTGCCACCCTATTCCATTTACTTGCTCTTTCCATTCACTGGACTGCAGATTTACTACTGGAATTGTTATTTCGTAAGAGTTCACAAAACTAATGGAATTCAGCAGCACAGTTTGGTGGTGTTTGGCATCCCTTGCCTCCTCCAAATATTTGGTATATTAGGTCTTAATTTTCACTGATAGTGTTGAACAGAAATGAAGGCATGTCTAAATCAGTCAGGGCCTTTCCTCATCATTACTGAAAAGACAAACCCGATTTCTGATCCCCTGAGCACACACAAGCAGGGGCAAAGGCCATAAAAGCCATTGCTGATGAGAAACTATTTTTTCTGAAGTCTTAAATGCAATCTTGAGTTCTTCATACTCAAATGAAGTTTTACCATCAGTGACATCAGGATTTTACTTGCAACACTGGACCTGGGTGTGTTTTCTAGCTTTGTGCCTGTTACTCCTCACAAACTATCTCGAAGCATATGTCTCTTGCATCTTCTTTTTCATTCCTGCAATAACATTGCATACATTTATTGAAGAGACAAGAGTATAACTGGCCATATCCATTCCTCAAAATTAGCATAGGATAGTATATTGAATAGGCACAAAAGACATGTTAGAAATGGGTTTTGGGTAAATAACTGAGGCCTGTAATTTCTTAGAAATGCTAAATCCAGGTTGCAATTGCTCTGCTTCAGTTTAAAGTTCACTTTCCCTCTGGATGACAGGGGAGGAATATTCTTTTTCAATTAATTGTCTGTTTGAAGGGGAAGCTAAATGGTTTGTATAGTGACCCTTTAACATGCAAATATTAATAACACAATCAATACCAATACTTACCATTTATAGAGTGCTTTTTCATCCACAAGCTTTACAGTTAGACAGTTAGAAGTAAAAGGCTTCTGAAAGTTCAGTAGTGTTGGAGAGAAGGATTTCCATGGCAGCTGGGATTTCAAAGAAGGAGGGAGGAGAAAGGCTGGAGGAAGTACAAGCAGAGCAGCAGGATCCCTTGGCGAGGGGAAGCTTCACCCTGCCATGGAGAGCATGGTGAAGGAATGAAATACTGCAGGACAGAAGAGAACATTTGAAAATGGTAGAGAGAAGAAAAGGAGAATTGGAGCACACACATGTGAGAAGAAAGGAGAAAAGATAAAATAATTGTGGAAGAATTGTAGAACTTGCCTCATGCAACAGGAAAATATGCGCTATGGCCTTTTAAGAAAGAAAATAGGAGGAGATGCTAACCTATCTCATTTGGAGAGAAAAAGTGTTGCTTATGATTAGGAGAAACTTTGAGTTTGTTAAAATCTTGGCAATACACACACTGTCCAGGTTCATCCCTCCCTGTGTGTGCTCCATGTGTGCTGCTGTATTTTTCCTGATGACTCTGAGTGGAGTAATTTGCAGACTTCTGGTCCAGACACAGGCTTTTAATATATGTTTGTACAGCTGCATCACAATGGAGACCTAATTTTGAATGGGGTCTCTGTTTTCTACAATAATTGAAATAATTCATCATAGTCACTCAATAATGTCGTCACTGTCACTTCTTGGACATAAAAATCCCATGAGATCATAAGGAAATGTAAATTTACAGTCAAAAAAATTACAATCCATAGTCTGAATCAAAACTCACCATGTCTATGTAAAGCATAATTGTAGTAGTCTTTTGTTTCTTTGCTATAACAAACAGTTGTAGCAAAGGATTTGCTAAAATTTGGAGGATTCTCCTGCCCCAGGCTGTATTTCTCCACAGGTAGGACTCCTTTCCTTGAGGTGAGTTTGGAGTCCACAGCACAGACAGGGCAGGACCCTTTAAATCTCTGTTTTATCTGGTTGCCTAGACAACCCCTGTAAACATCAGTGTGGACTTCGAAAAGCTGGGGACCTTGAGGAAAAATAAGGTCATTTGGGGACAGACAGATCCAGTGTAGCCTTACCTTTATGAGCGGACACACATTTTTTCACAGACTTGTTTTGCACATTTCTTTTTGAATGCTTCACGCTCTTATAGTCTGTTTTAATTTGTGATATACGGAAAAAATAAGCATGTTTCCTGGCAGCAGCTTTTTTCTTGTTTTCTTTATTGCTTTCTGTTGCGACATAAATATACACTGATTAAATATTTATATGGAATGAAAGAAGAATATGAGAAAGAATACTTTGACTATACAAAAGTTACAACTCAACTTACCCTTTTTTTTGATAATATATTTTTGTACCTTTTGAGGTGATGGCTTTAGAAAGGTGAAAAGCCTATAAGAAAGCTAATTAAAAGTACCAGGGAAATTCAAATAATGGTGAAAAAGTTACCATTTGCAATATGAGTTTCCATTAGATATGATAAATAGAGGGGTTAAATATTTGTTAGCTGATAAATATTTCAAAGCTTTTAATGAGACAGCAGGTTCTATCTTACATAGATTTCTGAAGAAATAAAAACAAACAAAAAAAATCTAAACAAGAAAACAATCTGGCAGTTCTGTGTCCCTGATAATTCAGAACTGGTTTTTTTCCCCAGCTAATGTTTTAAAATGTCTCCTCTCTTGACAGTGTTTCAATACAACTAGTTGCTTCAGAAAATTACTAGTATTACTGTTGTATGTTATTGTTAAAAGTAATTATAGAAAGTTATTACATTACTGGTTTTCCAAATTTAAAATATTATTTATTCCTAGATATCCTTCATGTTGTCTATAAAATCATTGCTGTCTGTGGGAGATATCTAGACAGGTGAACTTGGTCATAGGTGAACTTGGTCATAGATAAACAACTTACTTTGAACTCCATTTTTTATCCCTAATGTTTAAGATGAAAATCTCCATTTGGTTTGTGTTGACATGATAGCTCTGTAACTTATACTCGATATAAAAATACACCTCTTAAACTTTAGCTATGAAAAACTTACATAATTTCATATGTAAAATCTTTGGGTTTGTGATTAGATGATGAAAAAGTCAGAAGTTGTAGCTTTATTACGCTAACTGAATCTCAAAAATTAATATTAAGTTATTTAGAACTTTTGGTTTGTGAGGAATGAGACAACTCTTGGTTCTTAATTAAAATAATTAAGAACAATCAGCAAAAAAAAATTGCAAGTACAAAAGAATTATAAAGCCAAAAAAAACCCCGGGTCTGCAGTGATTAGAGACCTTGCTGGCCGAAGCGGCTCAGAAGTCCCAAGGCAGAGACCTTACAATGCTGGGGTGACTTCAGCTAGCCCAAAGTCCGAATGGTTAAATTGCCTTTTGAAAGAGGTAGAGGCCTGTGCTCCCAGCACCGAGCCTCCCCAGTACTTAATGTGAGGTGAAAATGGCACCTCTGAGCGGGTGTCCAGCAGTTTTATAGAGTCTGGGTCCCGCCCATGACCGCCCACTGCCCAGCCCCCATGGTCCTGGACGATTGGTGGTGTCTTGAGGTGAGGCAATCTCAGGCTGCCAATGGCTCGCTGCTGTCTCGGGGAAAAATGTCATCGGCTCCAAGGGCGGGAAAAGTCCTCATTAACATCCCAGGTTGCCGTGGTGCTGAGTTGCAGGCCAAGGGCCCGGTTCTAAAGATAGCTCCCTGTCAGTTAGGTGGTCTGCTTTTTGGCAAAGCTCAAAACTCACTCAAAACTTACAAAGGTTAAGAACACTTGGTAAAAGGTCTAAAACTGGGCTATAAGTATTTCAGAGAACTCTTAAAAACAGGGTAATTAACTTGGACACATACAGGAATTAAGACATTGTGGGTTTTTACACTTTTTAGGGACTAAAGAGGGGAACAAACTTGTGGAACTTTATTAACAAGGGATTTTAAATGAGGAATTATGTAAAACACTCTTTAATCAATTAATCTGGGGAATAACTTTGAAACTTAATAACTCTCAACTGGGGTGATGGGTAATTTGAATAAGCAATAATTAAACAATTAACAATTAAAAGTTGAAACACTTAATATGCAAAGGCCAACACTCCATTTCATATATGACAGGTTGAATCCTGTGAAAGTCATCCTTGCCTTCATTTTTCTGAGGGAGGAAAAGGAATATAAAGCAATTATTGTTTATGTAATCCAAATTAATACAATCTTAAGTCTTACATAGTCTTTAAAATAAGAACAAAGTAACCAGAAAATATACCTGAATCAAAACAGGGTAAAATGCAGAATAATTAAATTGAATGACAATTTTAATCCTCTGTTACCGTGGCTGGACCTTTGAATGGTAGAATCTTGTCAAATCTTCATGGAGCTGCTGATTCCACTGCACTTTTTATAAAATGTGACATATTATTTCTCTTCTCTTCTACTCACTGTATTGCAGTAGACTTTTAGTCTGACATAGGAGTAGGATAGGACTTGGATTGTAGCAAACCCATAATCTGCCACTGTCTGCTCTGGATCACTGGTGGCAAAATTCTTATTTTTAACAGAAGCACCGTGCTTTAAAGACATGAAGGTTAATATCAGGCTATCTCTTCTACATTTGCATCCTACTCATTATCTTAAGGAGGGATAAAACAGGTTTTGAGACATGAGTTATTTTGTGCATGGAAATTTGCATTCTCCATTGAGATCAGTTCATAGTGTGCTTCCACAAATCCTCACTCCACACACTTCAGTTTATTTTATAATCTTTGTTAATAGTTCCTGTTGGTGAATGCTACACAATAGAGATAAATTTTCAGTCTCTAAATATTACAGAACAAGAGCAAATAGATATTATTCAGTCTGTAGAAAATGTTACCTGTGTCAGATTATTCTTAGTTGTCCTGCAAGTTAACCCTTATGCTGTTTACCTTTTCTAGAACCAGAAATTCCATTTGCAAATAGCAAGCAAGATTTGATTGAAAGGGCAAACAAAACTCTATTGCTGAACAGGGAAGTTCTAGACTTCATATGCCTATTCAGACAAATAGTGGTTAATATGAGATATACTGTACAAAAGTTCCTTGTGAAAGATAACACAAAAGGAAAAGTTCTACAATCTCTACTACAGAATTTCAAATAAAATAAATAAATAAAATTCCAGGTTCCTCTAAATCCTGTTGTGTCAGGGCACTGAGGGCACTAATATGTGTTAAAGGTGCTGAGAAGCCTCAACTGGGACCTCCCCCAGCCACGGGCTCAGGAGCTCTATTTAAGGTCAGCCTTGAGTTCACAGTTACTGCTGTAGCTACACTGGAGGAGTGCTGGTCACCTGTACCATCAGAACATGGCTATGGCTCAGGGAGCTCCTCAGCTTGGATTCACTCCTGGTTTTGTAATGGATCTGCTGGGTAACTGCTGGACCTTATCCTTGTCTATTGACTGACTTCCTGGCCTGACCTTGGATCTGCCTTGTCACTGTGATACTGCCTCAGGATATGATTCTTGGTTGGGTCTGTCCACTTCTCCGGGTCTGCCTTGTTTGGGGCTGGGGCTGCTCTTGGTTGTGGGAGCTCTCTTGGCTCATGTTCTCTTAGCAAGGAACCCTGCTCTTGCTGCCTCCTGATATGTTGCATCTTTATAATATAAATCTGAATCCTTAAAAGTTCATCTAATTTGCAGAAGACTGAGACTGCTGCACATATCCCAGATTCAGTGAGTACCTTCTGTCTGTGTCTTCTTATGTTCTGTATTTCTTGTGTAGAGAGCTAACCCATCTCAGTAGCTTCTGATCCTGCTATACTTTGTGCCATGTGGCACAAACTCAGATTTGGTAGGATTTATTACATGTTGCAAAAGAGGATACTGTAATTTTAGACTTAACTATTCCAATAAAAGCACATGGCTAGACAGTCTTTATCCCCACCACAGTGATTTCTATCTTCTTTCTGCAGAAGTATCTTACCGCTTCTATTAATCTGTGACATCTTGGCTTGAGTGGGTAAGAAAGAACGTGTGCTCCCTTCAAGCTGCTCACCTTGCCTGGCTAAGGGGCACTCCAGGAAATAGAATTGCATTGTAGAGGCACCTGAGCATCTGACATTGTGTACAACTACTTAAGCCCTGATAGATCAGAATTCAGTACATGTAGTAAGATATCTTGGCATTTTGCAGCCCAGTGTATCCTGTAGTATTGGTATTAGGAAGATTTTTCTTCTGTTTAATGAGATTTCTTTGTCTCACTGCCCTAGAGAAGTCAGTATGGATTCTAATGTCATCCTACTATGTTGGGGTGTCTCAAACACCTACCTAGTAATGAAATGTTTATGAATATGGAAATATTTTATCCCTTCTTCAGTGTATCACGTGATACAGATACCTCTATCAATCCCCTTGTAAAGAAGGCTAAGTATTCTACTTAAAAAAAAATCTAAAAGGATTCTCTAGTTCCATCGTTGTCATTAAAAAGTGTCTGTCACCATTGCAAAATTAACTTAGAGTTGTATAAAAGAAATATGCTTTCCCCAGCAAGCTAAAAATTGTTACCCACACATTTGGAAACTGCCTTGAGGTACAACAGTAACCCAAACAAGGAGGTTGTCATCTAACCTAGGGGTATTTTTGAGAAATTTGTGTGTAGAAATATTAAGGAACGGAAGTATTTCAGTGTTTTAATAGTGCATACTAATGTAATCCAAACTTCATATTATTATGCATACAGGTTTTATTCTATTTAAGCAAAAATCAACTCTTCAATAGTCCTTTTCTTATGAAAAGTATTGTGTTTCTGTGATATGATGTTTTTTGTAGTTTAGCTACTGTAATGTACTTGTGTTTAGAACAAATACTTTGTAAATGGTTTTACTTGTTATCTCTACTGTAGGAATGCTCTGCAGAACACAAATTCTGAAGGTACTGTTTAAAAATCCTACTTCATATTAAGAAATATTGAAAGGCATACATTAATAAATATTAAATATGTGAAATCTTATAACACCCTGACATCTAATCTATTGAGCATGTGAATGGGACCTGGGAGGACTTGGGTACTTCATTCAGCCAGGGACTCCAGACATCATATTACAAGCAGTACACAAAGTGTGAAGTAAATTAGATAAATGTTGACAATAGATTTTTCTTAGCCTTGTACATATTTCAGATCACTATCTCCTGTGTGTTTTTTGACAATATACTCATCTGGTAGGCACAAATTCATTGCCTGATATGACGTTGAACCAGTGGCCTTGGAATACATTTGAATCTGTATCCATTGCTTTAATAGAAATGCATCATTTTTACCTGATAGGAACATAGGGAGAGTAACTCTTTTATATGGTGTGAATAAAAGTTTTGTTTATGAGGTGTATTACCCTATCCAAACAAATTCTAGTATCTTATGCAGAATGATTTCTTTTCCTCTCAGGTGAAATTCAAATTTAAAAAAGCATCAGGAGACCATAATAATGAAAATAAATGAGACTTTTCTGTCAACTGAATCAACATCTTCAAAAGATTGAGAGCTTCTTTAGGCCATAAAGTTTAGACACCAATTATCTATCTTAAAAATGGCTATGGTGATATTAATATAACACCCGAGAGTTGTCGCATTACAATACGTCAAAGTAATGAGCCAATCACTTCAGACTTATTTCAACAAACCTGTATGGATTAATTTCCACTTACACCTGGTAAGGTATGGGTTGAACAGATACTGAGAACTTTTACACTGTCAAAGGACATACTACCTGCATGGGGAAAAGCACAACTTTGCTGGGGTGGAAGTCTCATGCCCACTTTTCTCATATTTGACCATATTGCTTAAAATAATGATTTCATTGCTATGTCCAACTGCAAAGGAGGAGCAGCTCACACTCCTCTTTCTACTTAGGCCTGCATGCCAGCAACAGCATAAGTATTTAGTAGGATTGTATGAACTTGCCCCAGTTTGTGAATATTTATGAAAACTGGTTTTATTTACTGAATGACCATATTAACTTAGTTGACCAGCAGATATAAGTTTCCACTTTCCTTTAACTTATGCCTCATTTGATCTTACAACTTTCATACAGCAGAATAATTTTTTTCTTCATGGCTGCTCAACCAAAGGAAACGTCTCTTCAAACTGCCAAAATTCTGGGACTCTTCCTTTCTTAAACAGAGGCAGACAGCAGATGGAAACTGGAAGATATTTGAAGAAGAACCTCCAAGCTTCGATTACTAAACAGATACAGATGCTCCAAAATGATATTTTGTGAGGTTAAAAATAGAAGTGTTCCTATCTTAAAGTTGTTCAAAAACATGCCTGAACCAAAGGAACATCATTAAGCTTGAGGATAATTGACTGTAGTCTGTGGATAGCCTTGGTGTTACAGTATCTGCTTACATCAGTACTGAGTTGCAACCAGAGTGTGTTTGGAGTGATGAGGCCTATAAAAAGTTATTGTATATGAAATGCTACATTATGTCAATATCCTACTGTTATAGCTTGTAAATTCACATTGATCTGTATAATAAAAGATGTTTACAGCACTAATGAACTCAATCAAGTTCATGTTTGCTGATACATAAAAAAGTAACAAGCCATCTTGCTAGGCATTTGATTTCCAGGAGATAATCCCAGACAGTACTCTGAAGATTAGAGAGAGAGGAGATAAGAAGCTGTGACAGGCTGGCAGTATCTGCCTGAAACACCATCCCGTTAGCAGGTGTTGGTGCTGCTGGGAAGCTGTTGCATGGATTTTGCTAACACACTGAGCAGATGGCTTATAAAAGAAATGGGTGTTGCTTTTTGAAGCAAAAATTATGTATGGGCTGAGAAGTATTGTAGCAAGAATCCTAAGGGAATACAAAGTATAGGGAGGGAAGTTGAGCTGAACCTTGTTTCTTCATTGGTAATGTTTTCTAGGCTGACACTAGGAAATGGGTGGTTTATGACAGCACAGACTATGTTTGGACATAGCTTTACAGCAGGTGGGAAAATGCACCTGTTTAGAAAAGTGTAATTATCTACTTAGTAAATATATTCTAAGATGAGTGTTGTGCAAACAGAAGAAAACACACTGGGAATAGTTATTATTCCTAATATAAATCTATATGCTGATTCTGTTTCAAAGCTTTTGAACTTCATGATTTGTTGGGGAAGATGAAACAGGAAAGCCTTGGAAATATGATTGCCTGACAAAAGATTTTGGGAATATGAAAACTACAGGCAACATCGAAATGAAAGCCACTTTTGAAATACCAGGTCTTAGTTACTGAACAACTAGAAAACAATGGTATGGCCACTGAAGTAATCCCCTCTTGATGGAACAATACCCTCTGCTTGCAAACAGGTCCAAGGGTCAGAGCAGACCCTACTAGCTCAGCAGAAGGGGTCCAAAGAGTAGTTTTTAGAAGTTAAGATGTAACACTCTATGGTAATATAAGAACTCTTATAGGCTGTATGTAAATGCTATAGGATTTGTATCTTGTATTAGATTGGTTAGTGACAATTAGAATATTCAGTGCAGAAGATGATTTATTGTATTGTAACCAGGACTTCAGACATTCTCATTCTCACTTCTATTCATTCTCTCTTCTATTCATTCCTCTCTTCCACTTCTACTCTTGCTCCTACTCTCTCTCTCTCTCTCTCTCACCCGTTCACTCTCTTGCTCTCTTGGGCCTGCTCAGAGCTGAGTCTACCAGCTCTGAGCAGTGCCCCAATACCCACGCCCTTTACAATAAACCGGCTGTGTCCCAAGACCTGCCTATAGAGATCTCTCGTCTCCATCCGTCACCGTCTACGTCCGGCCGTCCCGACTGGACTCCAGAACCCCCTTAACCTACAATGATTGTCACATTTAATGTTTTGAAGCTCTTTTTGGCATGTGCCAGTACTAACAGTTACACAAGGATACAGCCCGTTGCAACAGCAGAAGTAAACTGCAATTTCAAGTTTTCTGGACTACATCAGACTGTGCATCCTACTGCAGCTCTGTAAGCTGGTGGTTGAGTGAGCAGGAGAAATAGGTCTGCATTTCAAAGTCTATTTTGTGACTTTGTTCAAACACCAGTGTTCTTTAGAGAATTTAATTATCCTCTTTGTAAATTGTATATACTGACTTGGAGATGGATTACACACACAGCATCACAGTGCTCATAATTATTCAGGGAATATGTTCGTAGTAACAGGAAAGGTGAAATAGAACTGTGTTCAAATAAATCGTCCATCTTTCTCTCAAAGACAGAAATGATCTGATTGCCTTCACCATTATTCAACTGTAACAATTAAAATTCATAGAGAAATGCAGAATTTCTGTATGGAAAACTAGGAAAAACCTAAGAAAATCCTTAGAAATATGTAGATTTCTGAGAAAGCACTTTCTTCCTGATCTCTGGTTTTCTGTCTTGCCTGTTTGTTCATTTATGAAATTCATAAGATAATCTTCATGCCATAAGAAAAGGTATTTTTATTACTAGTTCTATTTACAATTATTATCTAGGCACATCTGTTCTCAAGTGCATCAATAATCAATATTTAAACTAGCTCAATATTAAAAATATAACTCTATTTAATGCTCCTAATTAAGCATCTGTGAGTTTAATCCCCTACTTTGGTTCCTTGCTATATTTTGTTAGCTCTAATATTTCAACATGGAGGTAGCAAGTACCATTTACTCTCAGAGTGATTCAGAATGCAGATCGCATTAAAAAAAGTAAATCTGATCTGCTTCTGTGAAACAACAACTAAAAGCATGTTCAGGAAGAGATTAATGCCTCCTGCCTCCCAGGAATGGAGAGGAGAAAAAGCGTTTCTGCTGTGAGGCTCTGGCCTTTGCAGGAGGATGTGTCACGGGTTGTGCTTTCCCAGCTGAGAACAGCACTCATTGGTACCAGCCCTCTGGGAAGAGGAAGCATTAGCTGCACCTGGGAGGGGAGGCTTTTCCTAAAAACTTCCCAGGAGCAGAGCAGGCCACAACTGTATTCTCAAACTTCAGGTTTGCCTGTGAATTATAAAGCAACAGCTGGGTGCAATCTCATCACAAACTCCCGCTTGTGGTTTGCTGCTCTTCCCAATATATAATGTACTTTGCTCAGCAGAGGTGTGCACATTGCTTGGGGTAGAGAGGCCTGGTTTGGGGTATGGAATGTGGACACACCGCTGAAACAAAGCATGCAGAGTCTGATGTAGGCCCAACCCAAGCTTTGACCCAGAGAAAACATGCAGTGCATGTCAATCTTGTAAATGGTTTCATCTGCAGTCAGTGGCAGCATTCCAAATGACCAACAGAAAGAGAATCAAACCTTTCCTTAGGAGCATCCTGGAACACAGCTTTTGCACAGCTGTGAGAATAATGACTGTTAACATGGGGAAAAACTTAGATCCCATTGCTTTTGCATGGGATTTCTATCACTAAAATTCAGACCTCTTACTACAAACACTTACCTACACAAATAAACATGGGAGCTTCTATCAGATTACATGCTTGTGGCCAGAAATTATATGCCTGCTTTTTTTTTTTTTTGATAAACCCAGCAAAGGTGTGAGTGGCAAATGAATGATAATTTCTGCATATTAGTAAAAACCACAATGTAATCTGTCATAAAACCCAATGAAAAATACCATGTCTGTAAAAACTAAATTCTTCAACTTTACAAGCTACAGATTGATACCACACATGAGAAAACAGTCTGATATCTCTCTAGGATTTCCTGAAGGATTTTTCCTGTGATTTTCTGTCCATAACAATCATTTTAGCATTTACAAGAAGCCCACAATCTGTTCCTATTAAAGTATCAGCTTACCTCAAAAGATGTTAAAATAGAGCAGAAAACTTAATGCTGATCAAGTTGCAATTAAATTTTCATTTTCATTTAACATTGTCAACTTTGTTTCAGTTCTTTCTGACCAAGAAAAAGAAAACTTGAAACTAAGCCTACTGAATATCTTTATTTCTAACTGCCTTAAAAAGGTAGTTGTAGACATTCTAATGGAAGGCCTTATTTTAACCAAGCCATTGTGTAGAAAAGGTTAGACTGGAACTGATTTTAAAGGTATATAGTAGTGAGGAATGTGTGATGTAAGAATGTAATAGTATGAACAAAGTAAGATAATTAATTTATAAACCAGAAGTCAATTAAAGATTAGAGCTAGTTCCATGGCAAACATAATTCAGCTGAAATCAAATGCCACGGTGACTTCCACTGCTTGTGAATTGGGCTCCTAACCTTGATAAACACAGAGGATACTACATAATCTATTGAGATAATTGACTAAATTTCAGTTGGGGTATTATTATTTATTCTTTAAATACTATTTTTGTGAAAGCTTTTATTCTTCTGATAAATTTATAAAAAAAAATTAATTGACAAACGTTTCTCTATTTTTTCAATTTTGATTGCATTTATCTGATTAGGTCACGTGCCCTTACGTGAGGATGCAAAATATTTCAGGAAAAGGCCGAAATGGCTCTTTTAGAGTGGCAAACAGCGGTTTTGCACACGGCGGGAAAACACTTGGTTACGGGGCCAAAGGGGAAGAGAGAAAAAGCCTGTTTGGAGCGGCGTGCAGGGGGCACGGATCTGGGGGTCGGGCAGGTGCCGGGCTGTGCGCGGGGAAGCGCCGGCTGCTCCGGGCCCGCGGGCGCCTCCACCCGCCCCGGCCCCGCGCGTCGCCGGGCCCCGGGGGCGCTCGGGGAGGCTCCCCGCGCCTCACGGCGGGGCGCGCTCGGGGCGCCCCCGGGGATCCTCGGCCGGGGAGCGCTCCGCAGGGTTCCCGAGGCACTTCCCGGCAGCCGGAGCCGGCCCCGGCTCCCGCGGCTCGGAGGGGCCGAAGGGAGGCGGCCGCAGCCGGCCCTGAGGGCGGCGCACCCCGCTCCTCCCGGCGGCCACGGGCCGGCCCGGGCGCTACCCGCGCGGCCGCCGGGTCCGCTCGCGTCCTCGGGCAGAGAGACAGCGCGGGCCGCTCCACCGCGAGCGGAGGGGGGCCACCGGCGGACCGGCGGCGCTGCTCCCACCCGTGGCGCCGCCCGCCCCGCTCCGCGGACGCCGCCCGCCGCCCTTCGGGCGCAATCCTCGCACGTACCTGTGTGGGAGGGCCCGTGCTCCCCCGCCCCGCCCGGCCGCTGGCGGTGCCCCCTCGCAGGGAATGGTTTGTCCCGGTTCCCCGCCGTAACCTCCCGCTCCTCCTCCCGCCCGTGCTCGGCGCGGATGCTGCCGCCCGGGATCGCCCCACCCGGGATCGCGCCGCCCGTGAGGCGCAGCACGCGCCGCCGGCGAGCACCGGAGCGCTCCAGGACTGCCCGCCCGCGCCCCGGCAGGTGAGGTCAGGGTGGGGGACCGGCGGGGCGCGACACCTCCTCCTCCGGCGGCGGGGGACAGGCTGCCACCCCCGGGGAGAGGCGGCGGAGCGGCCGCCCGCCGTGATTCAGCATCGCCGGCGGGGAAGGGCAGCCGTATCTGGCCGGGGGGCTGCGGGGGTGCTGGGCGACCGGGGGGTGCCGGTGCGGGATCTGTCGCCGGCTCCGGGCGATGCTCCGGGGCGGGAGCGCGGGGAAGTGCCGGGATCCCGCCGCTTCCGCGGTGCCCCGGGGCACACAGAGCAGCGCTGTCCGCCCGGGGCCGCGGGCAGGTGCGGCGGAAACGCGGGCAGCGGCCCCTCGGGAAGTTTCCTGAATGCAGCGGGCAGCCCTCGCGCAGGGAGGGAGGATGACTGCGCGTGTCGCAGTGTGAGGAATAGGGAACCAGGAGGCGTTTCAGGATTAAAGGTATTAATTTGCTCGTCTCTCCCCCCTCCCCCCAAATTTTGCATGCGAAGCCCATCATCTGTGCGGGTCGTATCGCATGTACGGCCGGGTCTCTTCAGAGCCAGTTAAGGTTAAAATGGGATCGTCTTTTGGCAGTGGTACCCACCGGAGGCTGAAATGTAGAACAAGTTAAATCGCTGGAGATACAAGTCAAATATCTTCCTGTGCTTTCTGTGCTTAGCTGGAAACCCATAATCTGTGGGATCTTTTTGAATTTCTGCTGCTGAAACCACACATAATTGTAAGCAAGAGGGAAAAGCAATTGATGCTGGAATTTGAACGTGCTGCTGAACTCTGTGAGACTGACTTAAGGTCTCAATACTGATCGCTTTTGTGCCTTTCTTATGTATTTGCAGTTTGAGTATCAAAATGAGATTTTATTCCTTCTGACACCCCCTCTGAACCAAACAAACACATCCCACCCACCCACCCCTAATTCAGCATACTTTTCTGTCTAAATCCCTCATTAATTAACCAGAGTGTTAGTACCTATCTAAATAATATTCAGAGAAATCCTGCTGGTTCTTTCCACACATGAAGGATTAGAAGTACTTTTCTCTGTGGGAATTGGTTGTCCCCCAAATACTGCAGAGTATTTCAAAATACACAGTGACTTGGCATCTGTTGAAGATTTTACCCCTGTTTAAAGTGCTGCGATGGGGGTTTTAGTAGAAATAAGACATGTCAATGCTACTTTGAAAAAAAAAAAATTAAAGAGGCAGGTGTGCCAGGGGTTTTCCTATGCGATGAGTAAATACAGTGTCTGTGATGACATACGTAACTATTACTTCTGAAGCAAGATTCTCTGGAGAAAAATGTTACAAAGCTTCAGAAAACTACATGAGTTATTTAATACAGAATATATGATATCTCTCATAATGACAAAATATGTTTTTACCTGCAGGTATTTGCTATATCATGCAAGAAAGCCTGCAAAAGTAGTTGTCAATTTTTTTTTTTGTTGTTTTTAGAAAAATGCCCCCATTCTAGATTTCAGAAGGTTTGGATACATTCCACATATTTCCAAAGGGATCTACCCATCTACCCAGGAATTTGGGAGTGTTAGAAGCGGCCAGGAGATCGAGCCTGTCAGCAGTTATTAGGTAATTATTCCAGTAATTTAACAGTCATTTTAGTAATCCGAGGCTCAGGTTTGCAGTCAAAATAAAATTTGTTCCCACGTTCTGTCAAAGCTGACAGTGGTAAATTGGCAACATAGATTTAGTTGTGGACAGGTCTGAAGAACTGGGAGATGAATTGATCAAGAAGCAGTCAGACAGAGCCATCTTGCAGTTTTTTGTATAGTTACGATTTTTTCTAAGATGTTTCTAATGCCATGTGTTGGTAATGAGAGCCATAAATAGAATTTTGAAGGTGAAATGTGGCAGACTGATGCTGACTGCGGAATGTGCTTGCTCTGAACTGTCAACATCAAGAATGACTGAAGTATGATTTCTTGATTTGAATCTCCATCTGTGGATATTTGTTATAAATTTTAAAAGTCTCTAGGATACATGTGGCAAATTTCTTGAAGATCCACATTTTCTAATGTTCTGTGCCTTTTTTTTCATTTTTTTTCTTCTTGCCTATATTTTAATGTTGTATTAAGGAATATTTTTGCATTTACTAGATGCTTGAAGATGTCTCATACTTATTGAGAACACATTAATCTAAGTATGTAAATCCTTAGGAAACAAGAAATTGAAATGAAATCTTAGTGTCTGAAAGAGAGAAATGGATAACATCTTCCAAGCTACCCTGCATCTACTTTTGCAAAGCTTCTGTCTTAAAAAATGCACATGGCAGCATGTTGCAAGATAATTTTTTGATATGAGTTACTAATGCTTTTTTAATCTTGTGCTGTGATTTTATCAGTGCGAAGATATCTTGTAGAAACCAACAGTGGTAATTTCTCACTTCTATATGTTTCCACAAATCTTCAGAAAATTCCAAGTGTTATTACTGCCTTGAAGTGTTGTGGCTTTTGGGGCAATCCTAAGCCATGAAGACACTGATTTTTTTTGATAGGCCTTGTATCAGTCCCTGACAAAAAAGATGAGTGCTTGCCAGTCTTTTTGATGAGGTATTTCCATCATCCATAGTTGACACGCTGACTCTACAATGATCTGAGTGAGAAAGGAATGGTTTGGATTTTCCTAAAAGAGGGAGTTGATTTTATTTGGAAAGGTGCATGCAAACTGTCAAAGCTAAGAAATTTCACTGCAAGTACCACAGCATACATATTGGAGCGTATTAGCTGGGTTTTGTTTTTCCCTTGTGAACTTTAGAATTCTTAGCCCTCAATTAATTTTTATTTTCTATGTACCTAGAAGTTAATTTGGGCCATTTGAATCCTACTGATGGAAGTCAAATGGCCCTTATTAAGCACAAGGAGCTTTTTAGAGCTCCATTAATGCTTACCTAAAGTCCTGCCAGAATGATACTTTGCAACTACTCCTTTTGCAGACATTACAAGCTTCCTGGAATGTTTACCAGAAGCAGTGAAGCTTTTTAACATTAATATTTAAAATACTAATGTATTTTTAAATTTAGAATGGAATTTGTTGATGTCTACTATGCTGATGGGTAAAAGAATCATTTTCAATTGAATGGATATATGAGACAAAAGGTGACATTCTGAAGGAGCCTTTGAACCTGGTGGGCATTAGAGCAAATCTTCCTGTTCCAGGGTCGCAACCCCTTGGAGCCAGAATCTTTCATTCCAGGAGATTCCGTAGTGCCTCAGTCTATTGAATACTCCTGTTCGTGGCAGTGAAGGCAAGAACCTACAGGTTCTGTAGGGCTTCAAGTAATAGCTTTGTGCTAAGAGCACTTCCCTATTTTCCTCCTTGCCTTCTCTCTTAAATGTTCATGCAGCTGGACAATATAGTTTCACAATTCTACCACATTAATTTATACTAATTTACCAACATTTTTGCTCTGCCTTGAATTCCATATGACAGGAAACAAGTTCTAATATATTAGAATAAATTTTTGGCTTTGTGTTTTAGAAGGTTAAATAAAGCAGACATAATGGTTCTTGCTTTCAATATCAGCTTTAATCCGAATACAGCATCTCCAAAATGAAGACCACTGTATACAATTGCACTATTTTTTTTCCCAATGTTAAAAATTAAAGTTCAGGTAGTTAAAAATGTTAAAATATAGATCCACATTGTTTCAAAGGCAATATTTAAAAATATAATCACATGGGGTTTTTATGAGCATTCATTTCTGGGGACAGAGGAACAGTACTGCTTTACAGAGAGCCCAAATTAACAATAATAATGAAAGAAAGACAAAAGAAAACATTCTGGTTTAGGGATCACTTTTCACTTTCTGGAGTGGAGTGAGTGTCATGCCAACTCCCACTTAAGCTTGTATTTGATTTTGGAAGGGTTCCAGATTGAAGTTTAATATGCACCACTGTTCAAACGCACCTTAAATGGCGGCATTACTGTTAATGGATAGAAAAACGGACTGCCTAAAAGGATGGAAGTGCTTTACACTGCAGTTCAGGAGCCCTTTGTGGCCAGCAGTAGTAACAGAGTACTAACAGTCACTCTTCAGAAGAAAGAAATGAAGACTAAATCCACTTTTCATATATAATAAATGCAGCAGAAGGAATTGAGTAGGGTGTGGGTTTCGCAGTTAGACACAGCGATGTGTTGACATGTTTATTTTCATCCTTGCTTAGTAGCAAAATGCTAAATATATTCTTCTTTGGTTACCTTAAGGTATGTTTCCTTTCAACTTTGTCCTTGGGTTGACATGTGTTTGTTTTATTTTTAGCACTTGAAAACCAACAGAGTTACATCCCTATAGGGTGCGGTGGAAGCACTGGAGTATAGCACGAGAAAATGAAATCAAATGCTTAATACTGAATTGTTGCAGGTGAAGAGGCAAAGATCTTGATACTGATTATGACCAAAAAAAAACAAGTGGACAGACAGTACAGAATATTGTGAGATTTGGTGGGGAAATCACTCTTATCTGCTTGCTCAGAATGAACTTTTCTTGAAAAATACAGAATAGAGCTATGTGATAGAAGACTGGGCTTTCTATGCTTTTGTGGGTGGCTGTCAAGTGTTTAGTGTTCATTGAACATGAAATTCTGTGAATTTGTAATAGTGTTTTATCCTTCCAAGCTTATCTTGGTGGTGTGGAAGGTGGGAGAAACATGCAGAAATGCTTCATATGAATTATTGGTGAAAGAAATCTCAAAAGATGTGCAATTTATTCACCCAGGAAAACTACCCTTTGAATTACATTTTATTTCATGGGGCTTTTTAGAGGGTTATAATATTACCCTAACTTTTTATGTCAACCTGAAGTCTTTGAAAGACTATAAACTACTAGTGAACATTAACAATTAGGCATTAATTTGAATAAAAAGGGGGTTTTCTTACTTAAAAATGAGAAAGAATGATCTGAGAACACAAATTTGGTTCATTTTGTGCCACTTAAAAAATGGAAGCATTTACTGAAAAGAATGTTTCTGAGGATGGAAAGGAGATAACCAGTGAGTAAAATAAAGCATAAAGATACAGGAATCAGTGCTGTTTCAAGCCAAAACTGTTGCAAATTCATAGAGTTGGGAATCTTGTAGGATATCATGCTGGTTTTGGCTGGGGTAGTGTTAATTTTCTCCACAGTACATCGTTTGGGGCTACATTTTGCATTTGTGCTCAAAACAGTGTTGATAATAAAGATGTTTTTGTTATTGCTGAGCAGGGCTAATACAGAGCCAAGGCCTTTTCTGCTTCTTGCCACGCTGGCAAGGAGACTGGGGATGCCTGGGAAATTGGGAGGGGACACAGCTGGGGCAGCAGATCCCAACCCACCAAAGGGATATCCCGTACCATATGACATCATGTTCAGCCTATAAAGAGGGGTGAAGAAGGAGGAAGGGGGGGATGTATGGAGTGATGTCTTTTGTCTTCCCAAATAACTGGTTACTCCTGATGGAGCCCTGGTTTCCTGGGGATTGTTTAACATCTGCCTGCCCTTGGGAAGTGGTTAATGAATTCCTTGTTTTGCTTTTCTTGTGCATGCAGCTCTTGCTTTCCCTATTAAACTGTCTTTATCTCAACCCACGACTTTTCCTGCTTTAATCCTGATTCTCTCACCCATCCTGGGAGACTGAGCTGGTGGGGAAGGGGGCGAGTGGCTTCATGGTGCTTAGTTGGCAACTCAGCTTAGACCATGACAGACATTGACCCAGAGCAGCATCCACAAGTGCAGAAACAGAAGACAAGTAAGGGAACAATACAGAGTTAGATTTGAAATTCTGGACACCAGTTGAGAAGTTATGCAGTTAATGACCCTGAGCAGTCAATTAAAAAAGCCTATATATTTGTTCTATTGCCTCTAGGTATAAAGAGAAAATGAAAGGACATTGTGACCTTTTTGCCAAAAGCAACACTCAGGAATACAAACACATATAGGAAGCAAGTCTTTGATATCTTATGAGAAAATGAAATAAAATTTATGAGAAATGAAAACAAAAAAGAAGATATATTCTTGTGAACTTGTGTTTGGGAAGGTCTGGTGCAGATAGTCAACTCACCATTTAGTTTCATTGATAGAGAAATACCTCTCAGTCATGGGACATACATACCTAATACAGTTGCAGCTGTTTGAAGATAATAGGTTAATGGCACAGTTGAAGCTGAGTCTCTGCAAAAGCTGGATCTAAGACACCTGGAACCAGAACAGTACAAGGACCCATGAGGAAAAGTCATCTGCGGGAAGAGATGCCCAGATTTCACTCCCAGTTCTGTTCTTCCCCAGGAAATTGCATCATTGCATCTCTGTTGGTTGCACTGAGTTTCCTCCTATAATTTCCTACTGTTTCAAAGTCCTTGAAGTAATTTCTTCGATTTTGGAAGATGTACCATCTTCCATCTGGCTAATCATCACGAAGTAGAGGCCTTAGTTCTTGGTGTTTGGGGTTTTTTTGTGTTTTTTTTTGTTTGTTTGTGTGTGTGAAATGGAGAACTGTACTTATGAACTGGGGAAAATTGCAACAAACTGGTAGAGCTACTGAATTTTCAGCCTTATTTCTTTGTACTTAGGGTACATTTGTTTGTTTTTCTATTTCACTTGAATGGGCAAGCAAGAGAGACATTCTCTGTGGTCCAGAAAGAGTATCTGCTCTTACCATTTGCAAACTAAGGGGGTAGGAAGTAAGGGGAAATGTCTTTTACATACATTGTAGCCTTCATACATTTTGCTCCCAGCAGCATTCTAACTGCATTTGATTTCGAAAGGCTGGCGTTTGGGTTAGTAGCACTACCAACGGTTTATGTGAATATATCCTTCCCCGTCTAACTAGACTCTATCCATAATACTTCATCCTTGTAGGATAAGTGTGGCAGCAGTGGTGCAGTCAGTCTTGTCTGGCACATCTGATGGGCCTGACTCCTATAAAACTAATGCGAAAGAATGAGTGGACTTGGTGTCTCCAGTTTTCTTTCATGGTTGTTCTTTTTGGGTGGCTTTTGTTTGTTCATTCTTTTCTGTGGGGGGAGAGTAATCCATTTGAACAACAGAACTTTCCAAACCTTTTATTGTCAGATATCCTTTAGGGTCCACAGTCCATATACATGCACTGCGCTGTCAAATCAGAGCAATCTTTTCTTAATCTAAAATAATAATATGACAAAGAAAAGTCATCTTGGGAAGTGATGTTAGAAAACAATTTCTAATTGATATAAATTGACATTGTAAAAGAAAACAACCTCATTTAAGGAATATGAATGATTTCAGAACACTACAGAAAAAGCTGTTCCAGTAAAGGAAGTGCCTTTTCTCTTTCCATCATTTCACTTAATATTTTATTTGGTTTAAAAATTGATCTATAAGATTGTAATGCTGGCCTCACCGAAAGCAAAAAGGTTTGATTTTAAAGCTCAAATCTCATTGGTCCAAGGCTGGAAGAGAATGAGAATCTTTTTTCTTATTGCAAATTATTAACTTCTTTAGCCTTCTTCTATGCTAGTGTCTTGTGTTGTGATCTTGACCTCTTAATTCTGCATTTGGAGAAACCATTGTCCTGGTTACAGTAGCTCATATCCCTGTTATATCTTTCCAGTCGCTGAGTCATTTTCTGTTTTTAGATTTTACTTCTTGTTAGCTTATTGTTATGACTAAATCCTACTGACTTTCTTCCCACGACTCTTGTCACTAAGTAAAGTGGGAAATAATGCATTCTTTTCTTAAAGCATATATCATGTCTTTGTCTTGCCACCCAAAACACAGGGAGAAAATACCTAGAAAGGGTTAAGAAAGAGATCTAAAAAGTGCTAGAGATAGGCTAAATGGGAAGGAGCTGCTGCTGCAGCCGGTCTTTCCCTGGTGTTTTACTGCCTGAAACTGTATCAGCTGTCAATTATTGATAGAAAAACCTGTTTCTGGAGGGCTGATTCTTCAGATGCAACACTAATGGTAAGTGATTTCATTTTGCTGCTTCTACTGCAGAATTATTTTACATCTGTTTCTATATCAGTGGGAGGTTCTGGTATGACTGTGTACTCTGCAGTATGTAATCTTGTCAGGTAAATCCATGATAAATAAATATTTTGCACTTTTATCAGGAATTGTATGCAGAAGAATTTGATATATCATCCTGCCACGTGTTGCTGCAAAGGTTTTGCTTGTTTGTTTCTGATTTTTTGTTTGTATATTTTTTTTCACTATGATCCTCTCTTGCAGACTATGTTAATTGAAATCCACTGCTTTCAGTTTGAATGCTCATGCATTCTGTCCACCACATATATTTTGCAGTGAGTTCTTTTTCCGGGATTCTTGTTCCTTTTTAATATTTTTACGCTTTTTCTCATCCATCCTTGAGCTTGCAGTTTATCTTTCCTTATAACAGAGAACTAGATTCAGGAGCATCTACTGAATGCAGTAAACTGTGAACCGTTAGTTAGAAAAAATATGCTTGTGGAGAGCAGCATGAAGCATTTTCTGTGGCAGTATATCTATATATCACCTGCATAGTAATTCTTGTTCCTAAACATGTGAATCCTGCATGAGCTGTGAAATATGAAGTCCTGCCTCTGGACAGCCAAGCAATTCTGAAAGTGATACTTGAAGCTTGTAATCTTTGACAAGAAAGAGAGAAATTTGGCGTCAACTCAGTTAGTTTGATCTGTAATTTCTACTGTGGTGAAAATTTGATTTAAATGGACTCTAGTTTTGACATGGATGAGACCAGAGTCTGTGTCTTAATTATAGTTCTGAATTGTGTCATCAGCAGGTCTGTCCTGGAACAGAAACATCATGATATAAAGTCCACAAAAGTCAATAGAAATATCTGTATTTACTTCACTAGGTTGCAGAGAAAATCCTGTATGGTTGATCTCATCAAAACTATAGACTTGAAAAAAATTTTTAATTTCTGTATGTATCTTCAGAATGATGGAACTGGGAAATTTCCTTAAGAAAACTGTTTCTTCCTTTGAGCAAAGGAGCATAAAAATTGGGAAGAAATTTCATGTTTGTGAAGTAATTGAGAGCACTTCATCAATAGCCAACTATGAATGCCAGTTTATTCTCCTTTATTTTCTGTTTGTATGTCAGTTGTGATCTCCTCCATTCACATTTGTACTAACACTTTGCATAAAACTTTTTCTGAAAGATTTATTTTTCTGGTTATTAGGTGTGTTGTAACTTTTCCATACATTTGGATTTAAAAATGCCTTTGACTCAGTTCAGTGTATTTCTTTTTTCCTCATCTGTGGTTATGAGGCAAATATACTACTCTCTGGCTACAAATATTCTTCTATAGTGTGAAGGGTATGATATGCCTGAGACAGTCAGAAGCACAAAATACGTATGCTATAACATAGTAAGAAAATTAATGTATTTGTTTCTTTAGAATATTTGAAAAGCAGTTAGCTTTGCAGCCAGCATGCATTTGACTATGTAAGTTTGTGCATTTCTTTTTCATTAAGAATGCCCCTTTAAAAAATTTAAGATTAAAGCAATAAAAAATAAAATTGGTCCTTGCTAAATGAATTAAATATCCCACTGCTCTAGCCTCTGGTTGAAGACTTTTATTTCAGAATACTTTTCAAGTGTAACTCTTAGCTCTTAATCTTAACCAACACTTTTTTTTTTTAATTAAAAAAAAAGTAAGAAAAAAAAGTAAGACACACACCACAACCACTTACTTTTAAGTGTGGCTTTTTGGGACTTGACCAAGATGGATGAGGACAGGACTAACTGTGATACTGTTCCAAACGTGGAACACTGCTTCTGCTGTGTTTAAAGCAATGGAGGCAATAGTCATGCTTAGGGCCATTATCTCCTCAGATTTTGGAATTATTTTAAACTACATTAAAAGCTCTGGTGCTATTGTCAGTATGGGCTCTGCAGCTTAGAGGCAATGTGTGATTGCTCAATAAATAAACTGTTGAATACTACAGGGGTACCTCAGTAGTGCTGTACTTAGCATTCAGAAAGTACATTATCCTGATCCTATGAGTTCAAGCAAATCCCAGAAAACTATTTTTTGGTAGGCTATTCTCATGTTTTAAGCAAAAATTAAAGATAGTGTGTATGAAGTCTGGGGCACTTCACTTTTCCCTTTTGTTTTGGGTATTCAAAATACTCAATTTAGGATCAATATTTAAGATATTATTTTTCTAGGCTTTGTGACTACATGCTGTATTTCTCTACAGGTGAGCAGTATTTACACAAAATATTTCTATAGTAGGATAATGGAGTCTCATCTCATTACTGATGAGGATAGTGACTACTGAGATCCCTTACAATGGTTAAAATTGTGTGACACAGAGGGTTTGGAGCCAATCCAGCCTTTAAGGGAATTTCTATAAATCAGGTCAATTAATTTAAAGAAGCTTCTGAAGGCCCACATCCTTTTGAAACTGCTTGATGTTTTCCTGTTTTGATTTGCAAAAATATTTCCAAATCAGTGGTACCCCACTGAGCCCCAAGTACTAAGCTGTGGGGAGGAAAACGTGTTTTTGTGAAATGTTTTGTGGCTGCTGGAGTTTCTGGTTATTTATCAGCTGTTTGCAAACTGTTGCAAGCACTGAGTGTTGGCTGCAGTAGTCTCAGTGATATTGTAGGCCAACTGTGAATATTTCTGACTGTCACTTGTTCTTTACAGAATAGAAGTATATATGACAGTCATTAAAATGTCAGAGGTCTACCAACACTCATACAAACATACAAGTATTGCCAGTGGAGGTGAGCAAATGATTTCACAGTTGGAAATGTCAGGATCATGTGATCAAGAATTTGGTGATTATGTTAGAGCACCTTTCTTGTACTTTCATGGTCAAGAAGTCTTTGAATAAATGTTTCTTGTGATTGCAAGAAACTTGTTTTTGGTGATTTATTCAAGATCTGATTATTGTCTTAACATTTGCACATTGGGTGCTGAAACTACAGGCTAATGTCTGCCAGTTTAAATTTCAGACTGCTGTGAGAGTGTCACCCTTGTTGCTAAACTAGAAAACATTGTTATGTGGCAGCATGTGAATTAGGATGATGTAATCTTCAATCAGAGTTGTCGTGGGCTGGGTGTGAGGACTGCAGCCCATGTCTAGTGATGCTGATGTGAATCTATGAATTGCAGGCCTATAAAATATGAGATGAAATGAGGCAGACCAACATGGGGCTGAGGCGTGGCTCTTGTGATACACAGAACTCTGTAGAAATTAATTTAACTATATTTGTGTTCTTGTGTTCCTGAGCTTGAGGTTGTTTTCACACTAAGCCAATGCTGCCAGCTTGAAGCAAGGGAGAGAGAATTTGATGTGTGAGGGGGAACCGTCTAAAGATATCTTTTTCTCTTTTTTTTCTTCCCCAAGATCCTTAGCAAATCTCTCCCCAAGGTCTATTTATAATATAATGAATCACTGCAAACATATCAGCTTCATTAAAGATTAGTGCTTTTTATACTAAGACAGCTCTGCTGATATATGTAAAATGTTAAATTGTCCTATCTTGTATCCCTAAGGCCTCTAGCTCTTACTAGAGAAATAAATCTTTTGAGAAGTAAATGATAGAAAAAGAAAGGAGTAGTATAATTCCAGCAGTGGTTAGTATGTGGTACACAATTTCAAGCACCCTGTGATAGCTGTTGGTGTGTGTTGAGGTGCCATAATGAAAAGAAGGGATGGCGCACTGTGAAGTCAAAAGCAGAGCAGAGATGCTCCCAAAGGTGCCCCAACTCAAATTCCTCTTCTAACTCTTTCTTGTTTACCTTTCCCCCTACCAAACTCACAATATTGATGTCAGACCTCAACATTACTAGAACACCAGTATCATTATGGCACATTATCATCTCTGTTTGATTCATTAGAGGCTGTGGCTGTCCCGCCACAGAGTGGCGGCCCTTAGTGTGTGTCAGTCCATCAGTGAGTGTGGCTTCTTGCACTCAGTCCTCAAGACAAAGCAAACAATGTCCTTGTGCTGTTTGGTTCAAAGGAATGCTTCATGTGAGGTGACAGGGGTCCAGCCCTACTATGGCCATGGGTATTGGCCACACAGCTGTTGCTTGCAGAGCTGATGTGGCTGATAGGCTCCAATGGTGTGGGTGTTTCTAGGCTGAAAATGCCTACAGCGCACTGTTCTAAATGAAGGTGGAATGGTTGTATATATTTATATACAACCATTTCTTAAATACATATATATACACATTAAAAAATGGTTGTATATAATGATATATATATATATATATAAATATTAAACAATGTTTGCATATAATGGTTCTATAATAATTAGAGATTGGCTTCCATTCAGCAGTGTTCAGTGGAACTCCCTGAGATCAGGGGCTAGGAATACTTTATGTTCCAGAGTTAGTGAAATGTTGTCCTGCTGTCAGATTTATGGTGTTATTGACACTTACTGAAGTGGTGAACAGTAATACAAGAACTATGCATTGTCTCTGCTTTTTGCTGGCAGATAGTAGAATGTGAAATATGATTTTTTTTAGCAGTAAGTGACAGAGATTTGTATTTTCTGAAATTTAGATTTCACTGTATAAAAGCACTGTTAGACTTGCTTGTTTGAGTAATTTTGTCAATATTTTTCCTTGCCATTATGAATGCTAAATAATATTTATTTAAAGTTCACATAATTTTATTTTTGAATTACTGATTTGTAAGTCATGCAGATTCTTTTCTCTTGTCTTGTCAATTAATATATTGTCTATGTTTTGCTGAACAAGTGAAGAGATTCAAGCCTTGACCTTTTATTTTACTGTAGTTTTCTAATTTGGTCTCACTTTCTTTGTTGGCCCTCTTTCAATATTCAAACCATAACTACGAAACTCTATAGTATTCAATTTGCTAACAGTCTGAAATATATTATCACATTAGAAAGGGCTTTTGAAGGGTGAGAATGAGCAAACAGATAGTCACATTGTGTGCTCTGCTATGAAAGTCACTTTGGAGATCATTTTTTAAACAGAAAATGAATCTTCAGATTTGAAAGATTTGACATTGATTTAAATTTGACCAATGATTTGAAGTTTCATTTTGGAAAATGGATGAACGCAAAAAGAAGCAATATTACTTCAAGATGCCACTGAAAATAAAAAAATTGCTTCTTTGCTCAGTTGTGATCTCTGTGAGTAGGAAAGTATTAATGCCTGTGAAACTGATGTGAAACTTCCACTATTTTAGCAGCTTCTAATACATTTCCTGTTTTCTGAAATCAGGGACTCTATACTTATCATTTCACAGATGTTTTGTGATACTAAACAATGAAAAATTTCAATCCAAAGTTCTGAAGTGCAAAGTCAGGAGAAGACCAAAGTAAAATCTCCCATGAACTAACACTGGAAAGCTCCTGGGGCTCTCTACCACTGTGTGTTGGTGAGCCTTGGAGCTGGCACTGAAGGGTCATCTCCTGGCTGGACTCCAGCGATTTAAGATAACACGCTGTAGCTTGGCTTGATCATTTGTTTTAGTGGCTTAGGGAAATGTTAGAAACTTTAGAAATGCTGGCCATTTGGATAAACTAGTTCAGACAATTGTTTTACAGAACTGCATGATTCTAAAAAAGTAAATCGTGGTATTTGTAGCTCGTGTCTGTCCATTTAGCAAATCAAACACCTGAGAACTCAGTACATTCACTTTATCTAAAAGAACTGCTGAATAAACGTCTCATGTCTTTGATGGTGGGAATGAGGGATGTTTAAATTAATAGACTTCATTTGACTGCAGAATATTTTGAATCAAACCCTAATTATATGCAATTTTAAGCCAGCTGACAGATAGCCTTTTAAAAACAAGCTTGTCACTTTGACATATCAAGCCTCAAAATGAGGATTACTTGTTGCATGTAGAATTTCTCTGTAAGAGTGAGAACTTGCCACTGACTTGTTCTTTGAGCATGTAACAATAAAACTGGTCACTATGCTTGCTTGTAGCTGGAACACTTCAACATACATTTTATAAGGACATATATTTAAAAAAAATCATGAAAGGGTGTGAGGCTTTTAGTTCTGTGATTTCGTTACTGAAAATTGTTATTATCTTGCTGAGCGTGGTACTGAAATAGGCATTTTTCTCTATTATAATTTCTGTTGATTTCTTAATCTCATTTTGAATCTGCATTTTATATCTTAATTCCAGATCAACAGTAGATTATAGGTTTGCATAACTGTAATAAATAGCACACCTCTCACTACAGTGTATCCAGGCTTCCACATTCTAAGATCTAAGGGTAAATGACTTAATTGTTAGATTGAGAAAACGCAGAACTCAAAATGTTTGCTAGGTCAATGCTCTGAAAACTATGTCCACGTATTTCTTTTTCCTGTTTCTGGGAAATTTTTGTTATTTTAACTTTCCAGCTAATTGGAGAGTGAGGATTGCAGCACTGTGATGTTGTTCTTCCATACCTGTGGTCACCTGCCAAGTTCTGTAACTGTATCTCCAGTGTGTGTCCATTTCACTGCGAAAGCTCCTTATGTCAGGGGCTTTGTGGGTTTCTCTCCAGCTACTCTGCATTTCCAGACACTTGTGACAGCACTGAGTAAATCGCACTAATGGGCTCAGAGGAAAGCAGTCTGCTAGTTTGAAAATCTGTTCTAAAATATTCCACTGTTGATGAGTGATTACTTATCTGAACGCAAAGAATTCAGGAAATTACCCTGACAATCCATTTTTGTACAATTTCACCTTGGTATGTAAGATGTTAGTTGTTTTTGAGAGGTCTTGAAATACGTACCATGGCTTAAGATCTGAAGTCCTGTTTTCTCTTCATGTATGTAAAGTTAAGCACCTGTATAACCCTGGGCGCCAGTAGTGTCACAATTGCTTAGAAGGAAGGAAGTTCACATTAAAAACAGCACACTGAGTGATGTGCGGAACACAGAGTATTTTGTAGCAGGTGATTCTACCATTCTTAGTGATTAAATCCATCAGATTAAATCCATTTTAAATGTGCATATGCAATCTAGTCTCTTTTCTCAGGGTGCACAGTTGTGGTTTTATAGTTACTGGTATGATCCAAACCAGGTTGAAGAATCTCATTGACCTGAGTTGTTTGGAAGCGATTCTCAAATTCCACTACTTTATTTTCAGTTTGAATTTGATTCTCCCTGCTCTTTTTTGATCTGATTAATTAAACCTTTTTCTGGGATGTTTACTGTTCAGGAAAAAAAAGGGGGTGGGGTCTAATGACATAAAATTGCTATTTAGAGATTAAAAATAACATTTTCAGGCCCAGATTGCATTAAGACATAAAGTGAAGGCTCATGAAAAGCAGAGGTCACTTGTGAGTAGTTTGGATAAAAAAACCCAGGAAATTAGAGAGGGATTTGGTAAAAATACCTACCTATAATCTAGATCAGGAGAATATTTTTCAGGCAGTTTACTAACTTACTATGATACCCTTAATTTGTGTAACAGCATGAAATACTATTAATTTTTGAGTTTGTAGAATATATTACAACTTGGCAATGAATCATTCTTTTAACTGTAAACCACTTCTTTCCACTGTTCCCTGCTCTTTACCAAGGCCCTCTCATATCTTGCTCAGTCTGTTCCTTTAAATGGACTTGAGCATCTGCTATGTTCTCTGTCTGTGTGCAACACTTCCCTCTCCAGCAAGAGTATCCTGCCTCTCCTGTCCCTGGAGGAAAAAAAGATCCTTCTTTCTTTTCTTTTTTGTTTGGTCTTCTGTGCCTTTCTAGGACAGGACTGTGTGCAATGTATCTCTCCTGCTGTCACTCTCACACCTTTGCCAGGCAGCTGTAAAGATAACATCTCATCATTTTTTTTTCCCTGTAGAGCACTTTTAGTCAAAGTGCTTGTTTGTATAAGAATGTGCTAACCTGATGAGGATGCATTGATTTCTTCTTCACAAGTCTTTCTCCACTTATATGTTAACCATTTTTGTTCCGCTACCCTTGAATCTGTACGGTTGAGCAACAGACCTTCACCAATTTATGTGTATCAGGATTTCAGGAGGGAAATGGTATCTGCAGCAGGAACTGCAATCCTTTTCTGCCTGAGTGTGAATTCAGAGATTTCTGACAGCTGACTTGCTCCAAAAGTCCCAGTTTGAAAATAGAATGCTTTCTTCTATGTTATTAAAAGCAATCTCTTAGAAACAGGTCTCTCAGGTAGATTACTAGTGAGATATGCCTCTACGTTGTTGTAGCTGAATGTGGGTTATAGGTTATGCTTATTTTATAAGTAAAAACTTGTCACAGGTATAAGAACTGACTCAGAATTTGATGTAATCACAACCTGACAGTGCTGCTGCTGTTATTGTGCATGATCTGGGTGAGTCCTGCAATAAGCTTTGCTCTGTAAGTGGCAGAGGCTGCCTGCAGAGCAGTCTGTGCTGCAAGTCTTTTCCTTCAGCTGTGCTCTGACCTGGGTGTAGGGCTTGGCAATAATAACAAATCAGGAGGTGTGAGCTAGAAGAAGGTGCCTGGCGAGGACCTGGGTCAGAGAACAAAGTAACTTTGGGATGATTTCTGCTGTATAGAATTAAAAAAGATGTGTAGGAGTTTGTGGTTGCCAGGGCCTGTGCACTGCCATGTTGCCTGTCAGTGCTCTGTCAGAGTGTGCTCTTCTCCTTCCAGCTCCCTCCTCTCAGCAGCAGCCCTGCATCTTATGTAAAATATTTTGGAAAACTAATGGTTTAAAACTGCTGGTGCTTTGGTATTCAGTGAAATGGTTGGTTGAAGATGGGCTACTGAAGAGAAGTGAGGCAGTTGTAAAACAATTTTGAATCATTGCATACTAGCTTAGGTCAGAATACAGTTTAACTTTATTGCTATGGGATGTTGCTTTTGAGAAGTTAAAATCCTAAAGTAAGTTTGAGTACAGAGTACAGTCCCATTATTTTGTTTTCCATACCATTGAACTACTGATTTTCCTTAGAATAATCTTAAGGCGGCCATAAATTTTTACCATCAACTCATGTAATTGGGCTTAAAAGTTGACTGGTCACAGACCTTGAGTGTTGGTACTTGATATTTAGACCTTAAAGAGTATTCTTTTGAGAAGAATAGAATAGTGTCTATCTAAAAAAAAGCAGTAATTCAGCAGTGTGGTGCAGTTTGGAATTTTATGGTCCACCTTCAGAATACAGTGTATTATAGTAACTTTGGGGAGATAATTTTCTGTGATTGTAAAGATGAGTGAAAGCTCTATGAGCTGCTTGCTTTTTATTAGCATATCACAGCTTGTAAATCATGCTATATTAGTAAAGGGCTGGCGTTTCTCACAGGGCAATGTTAGTCCTCTTAACATTCTTCCAAATTTATTAAAAGTTTTTAGTCAGTACAGCAAAGAAATAACTACCAGGCATTTTTGTACATTCACAGAAGTCCTTAACTGGCTAACAGACATACTTCAGTATTATTCCCAGGAACTAAACATGTCTTGTACTCTGGTGGTGTTCTTAGCCAGAGAAACAGATAACATGCAATAGCCAGTGAGTCACTGTGCCCAGCACTGCTTTTCCTTCACAGCGGTTTTAAGGAGGACGAATGCTTTGCTTTCCCAACTCTGTTTCTAATTTTAGTATGCCAGCAGGCTTGAGGACTTTCAGGCCACCTTCTCAGATAATGTCATCCAAAATATTCAAACTTCAAAATGGCTGGGTGTTAACTGCTGTGCTGTGTGACATTGTGTATACAACATCTCCTATTCTTTGTGGAAAAATACACAGGGGCACTAAATGAACACGAGGGAGAGTTGGTTGTCTTGTTACAAAGCAGATTTTGGCTCCTTATACATTTGTGACAGTCATAAAAGAACTATAATCTATCCTTTTTATCCTTTTGCATTACTGGGCTGTTAAGGGTAAATATCTGTCTTGAAAGGAAGTTAGATCTTGCAGCACAAAATATTTGTTTTTATATTTTCTTAAAAGGCAGGTTACTTGCCCACAACATCTCTTTCTCGTCTTTTGTGTGTACACACACAGACAAAGAAAAAATGTGGATTTATAAGTAATGTTTTGGTAATTTTGTTAATGCACATCTTGTCCAGTCTTATGACCAAATATATTTCACATCATAGGTCATGGCTGAATTTGACTTTGCTGTAATTTTCTGCTATATATAGTAGAAGAAATTCCTTGAACTCTCTATAAAGCTGTTTTAAATAAGTCTTGCAATCACCAAAAGCAGCAATATAAACTGATCTAAAGCTAGTGTGAGGAACTTTAGCTACACATAACTTCAGAAAAGAAGTTAAAGCATTTAAAAGTCAGTAACATATTATATATGTTTTGAAAACTTGTAAATTTGAGGCAGCCTGCCAAAGACAGCATTTGTTTCCTTGCAGACTTTGGTATAACAGTGCTGCATGCCTGAAGTCATGTAGCAGTGTGTTTAGAAGTGATTTATTCCTGAGGTTTTTTCCCTAATATTTTAATCCATTGTTCTTATGTGCTTAAGCTGGACCTAAAAATCTTTTTAAATATGTGTGATTTTTCATGTAGTGCTGTATGCATGAGGGAAAAAAAGAAAAAGGAATTTTATGTGAGTGTAGATGTAAAAAATAGCCTTTTATGTAAATAAATGCTCACTTTAAAAACCGAAAATTGATGTGTTTGCCAACCCAAAATGTCTTCAGATTATATCTGTTATGTTATGACATGGTCGTGAAACTGCAGCCATGTTACCACATGGTTGTTGGACAACTGCTTTAAAAAACATTGAAAAGTGAAAAAGAGGAAACAGATTATTAGTGTGATTTCAGTTATTTCCCATTTGGTACTGAAAACCTGTCATACAGAGTGTCTGATTTTAATTTTTTACTTAAAACATGGTTTAAAATGACTATAAATTATTTGAGCTTTGTGGAGATAGAAAGTGGAAGTATTGATTGGAAGTATTTTCATGTCCAAAATGTCCCATGCCCAAATCAGAAAAACAGGTAATATAATTTACTTTTGAAAATTAACACTGCAAAATGATGTTGCCCAGAAAGAAAATAATCAAACTGCAATGAATAAAGTTTTGTATTTACAATAGCTTCATCAATCTTCTAAAACAAGCAATTCTTTATACATGTTATTAAAAGTGTTTTCATATTTAGTTTCCTGCTGTTTACTTTTTTTTTTCAGGATTTCTCTATGACAAAGTCTCTCTTTACATTTTTTTAAACCCAGGTATCTACCCATTCCAGATCTAATATTTTCTACAACCAGAGACTGAAATGGCATGACTGGAGTTTTAAGTAATTTGGCTTTGAGAGTTTCACCACTTACTGAGAACTTGGAACAGAATTTGAACTCTATTTCTGCACTATCCTAGATTATAATGCCATCCTTTCCTAATGAGGGAGGTAAGCTAGTCTTGGATTTTTATATACCCTATGAATTATTCAGTATGCCTGTACATATAAGTTGTGATGAAGTATGTATTTTTAGTTAATTCGTATATTATTTGTATATTATTATTTGTATATTATTTGTATTTTATTATTTGAGATACAAAAATGTTGATAGTTGCAACATTATTTTTCAAAGATAACCATGGAACTGCTCCTCTGACTTTGAGTTCGGAACTACCCTATCAGAGCACAATTAAAAGAAAAGTCAGAAAGAAGAAGAAGAATGGAGTCATCACTGCAAATATTGCTGGCACAAAATATGAAATTGGTAGGAAGCTGCATATTTTGTTTTCATCCTAATAGCCTTTGATGTGAGAGAATTTCTGATTAATGGAGTGAATTAATGGACTTTGCATCAAGCTGACACTGAGACATTTCTGAAGGAGTTTATTTTGTTAGAAATCTGGGGTTTTCTTGTAACACTGAATTCATAGCTTGGAATACTGTGCATCTATTAACCCCCACTTATTACTCATTAATTCCCATTTGTTACTCATATTAATCCCTGTTTGTTACCTTGAAATGTAAAAACTTAAGTAATCAAGAAGGCTGTGGAAGAACCTTCTAAATATGTGTTATGTATCTGTTTGGAAGTTTACTTAAAGCCTTGAAAGATGAGCAGTGTAAAGTCAATGTTAAATATTCCAGTTATTATACAGAGGCTTCTCAAGAAAATCTGTTAATGTTTTGTATTTTCATGCTTGATACTAAAATCTTTTTTTCCTAGAATCAGTCATGCATCGCACATAATCAGTCTTTTTTTTTTTTTAATAATGCATGCATTTGCTTTTGTAACACTGTACCTTGTCTAAGGAGGCATTTTTGTCCCTATCTGCAGTGACACTTACAGTCATCACTGTTTTAAAATTAACTTAGGGCATAACCAAGATTAAATCTAACTGCTGTACAAGAGGATTTTTGCAGGATGTTTGGGGAATATGTTGAAGCTCTTTGCAGTTCCCATCAGTGGTTGTGCTGATTCCTGCCTCACTATAAGGTGCTGTAACATTGTAATGGCAGGTTTGCAATAGACTGATGGAAATATTGCAAGATAAATAGCTTGCCATGCTAACGTTGTTCTCAGACAAAGGATTCTATATTGGAAGTGTTTAGAATCTTAATTGATTTTTTAAATGTTGAAAATTAATCTATTTAGGAGATTCAAAATAGTCCCTAAATGTGTGGTTTCTCCATAGTACGTGTAGTAATACAAGAAATGGGATTTGTGAAAACGCGTGATGAGGATGAAACAGCAAATCTTATCTGGAGTGATTGTGCTGTGCAGCAAGAGAAGATTGCTGAGCTGCGAAACTATCAGGTACAGTGGTGGTTAAGATTTTTGACTTGTTTCAGTAAACTGCTTCACTTCGAAATGCTCAGTAATTGTCAGTAACTGCTCAGTTCCTCCTTTTATGTAGAGGGGAAAAAAAACCCACACAAACAACAACCAAGCAGGCTGCATTAAGGCTGTACCACGGCATAGCTTAAAATCCTGTTCTCTTTTCCAGAATTATTTGTTCATACCACTTGGAGTCTGGTGTGTAAATATTTGGGACTTTTCTTTCAGGCTTTTTTCTGCCAGTTGAGTATTGTGAATAACCAGTTTAAAAGATGGAAAACATCATTTATAAGTTTCTCGTAAGCTTTTAAGCATTAAGTTAACAACCAGAGCTCTCTCCACAGTTCTGTGAATAAATATTTTGGTTTTTTACCATTACCTTCTGTTTGATAGCTTTGTGAATAAAAGTATGATAGTCTCATGTATGAAACTAAATCAATGGGCACTTATATTGATGGAAGAGAATACAACTTACAGCATCTTTAGTATTGCTAAGAATATGTAGTATAGTGCAAGATATTACCTTAAATAATTTAGATGTAACACTAAGTATGTTTGCCTGAGCATGCAGTTGAATGTTTTAAATTATTGTGTTAGGTATGCCAGAAAAACGAAAAAGTTTCAATTAATTTTTTTTTCTACTTCCTCAGAGAATCAACCATTTTCCAGGGATGGGAGAGATATGCAGAAAGGATTTTCTGGCAAGAAACATGACTAAGTAATATTTCATTTAATATTAAGAGGTTTTCCAGCTGTAGTATTTAATGCCGTAATATACAGAACTATTTCTTGTGAGGCTTGTTTATTTTTTCTAAGAAACTATGAGAGGACTAAGAGTAATTTCCAAAGTTCTGTAATAACTTTAGCTTTGGTCCTGGATCTGTAGTATTTGGAGTGGGCTACTTTATTTCTCCAATTGACTTCAGTGGAAAATTATGTAGGTTCACTTCTCTGTCTACGCATTGCAGAACATAGGTGAGTCTTGAATTATTGTACAATAAACCCAATACATTATACACCCAGGTATATATCCCATAATGGTAGAACAGAAAAAATAACTGTGTGTGGCTGGATAGTGCATCTGGACTATCCTGTGCAATGTGCTCTAGAATAAGCCTGCTTCAGCTGGGAGGTTGGACCAGATGACCCACTGAAGTCCCTTCCAACCTGACCAATTCTGTGATATTATTTCTTTAAAATAATTAAGGGCTATACTTTTGTGTATATCAAATTTAAAAAATGTGAAACATCTTACTGTTTATATAAGAAATTAGTCAGTGAGGTTCATTTGTCTAATTACAAATTCTCCTCACTCTAGTGGAATAACTGGGTTCTGAGGATTATCCTAGCTGAGAATCTGTGAGTAAGACTTGTAAGAAAACAATACTAAATAATAATCTGATATCCTGGTAGTAAGGAAAGGTTTGAGGGTAAATATATGTCAATATTTTTTTCTAATCTAAATTAGTTTGTAGAGCAATTATTGATAGAGTTAATCTTTTGGCCCCCAACCTTACTTACACTGCATTAACTGCTAACAGAACAGAATTTGTTTTCATAAGAATGTAATTAATGTGATATCTCCTCTCTCTCTCTCCCTCTCCCTATTTCAATCTCTTTCCTTTTCTGTTTTGTAACTAGAACACATGTAGAATGTATGCAACTATTATGATGCAAATATTGTGTGCTGTGGTGTCCATGTCCTACATGTGGACCAGAGCTCACCTGTGTCAGTGGTGCTGCACAAGCACTTCTCACTGCCCCTGTCAGACTCAAAGTAAAAACACAGAGCTAGCACAGGGAGGCAAACAGCTGAGGTCTTGGAAACAGTCAGTCAGCTTGGTACACAGTGGTACCCATGTGTATTGCTACAGTTCTGTGCTCTCTTTTAAAAAATATGGAAAATGGACAAAAGGCTCTTGTTACCATACACACATTCTTTCAAATACAGTCTGATTATACCTCTCTCAACCTACTGAATTCTGAGTTTGAAACACAGTTTAAAGTTATTCAATACTGAGATTGCAGATATAGATAAGATGGGAATAATTTCTCTTATACTATAACTCTGGGTCAAACATCTATGTTGTGACTTCACTTAGTAGATATAGCAGGGCTTCATCAGTCAGTTTTTTCTCTCAATACTGGCCTCACAACTCAATATTTAGTATTCATACTTTATAAAAATCAACATGATATGCCTTGAGACTGCTTGTGAAATCATAAGTCAGTGGGGATACGTGGTTGAGCAGGCTCTTGCCTGTAGAATGCAGGATTTTGTTTCCTACAGCTCTTGTTCTGTCTTAAAATTTGAATGTGCAGAAATACTAATTCTCTTGTCTTGCTTTACTGCTGCATGCCATCTTTGCGATTCCCATTACTGACTCTGCTGATTACTGTCATTGAGAGATAATGAAACTATCTTGAGAACTGGTACAGAGTAGACTTTTTTATCTTTTACTTCTTTGTTTGTTGTACTTATTTCACCCTTCCATTTTATGCAAGTTGTTGGGAATGAAGAAAAAGAGCAAATCTACCTTACTTTGAGAGGAAAATACTATTCAGGAGGTAATGCACTTCAGGAGTTCTTTTTGCAAGCAATATCCAGGCACTCTGGATCACAGGGCAATGTGCTTTTCACATGCAGGAGGGTGGAAGGGAGCAGTGTAATATGTAACATGTAATACGAAGGAAGACAACTCAGCAGAGAAAGTGTAGGAACACAGAATAATGGAACAGATGAAAAGTGGAATGTAATTGAGAAAAAAAGGCAGGCATGAGCATCATTTTCAAGGATAGTAATCAGAACACAGAAAAGAAAAAAAGTAACAATAGAAGTGCCATTGTAGGGCCAACTAGATCTTAAGAGACTGTTGAGAAGTGTCTCTTAGATGAGAGCTCCTCATGTGAAGAATAAAGTGTGGCTGCAAAATGAATTCAGTAAGTGGTGGAGAAGGTGCGCAGGATAAATGGGAAGGGACACAGATCCATCTGTGAGATTTATTTTTTCCAGTACCTTTGTTGATTATATTTAAAAGGTTCATGAAGTGATCATGGGCCAAGAATCATTATCATTCATACATACCCACTAACTTTTCATACTTGAAAAGTCAGAGGATTTTGAAATGTAGGCAGTGGAATATGTGTTATTAGACTGATGAGTTGTCCCTTTAGTAAGCTATGTTTTGTTCAACGCCTTTGATTCTTCTGTACAGAAAGCACTCTGAGATCAAGAGCACAGTCTGACCACATCTGTGAGCTAAAATAATTCTCAGAAGAACAATAATTTGCTATTTATTTCTCAGGCTTCCTGATAAGGACAGCAAAGGCTAAAGGATAGAGCAGCACAGTGAGAAAGTGGTTACTCACAGTAGTGTACAGCCCATGTGCTGAAAAATAGGGCTATTGTAATGGAATAGGCCTTGATTCCACAGGCTACTTGATGATGTTCCTAAGCCCTTTCTGAATAGGGCCTTGCAGGGAAAGAACAGAGCTGAATTCTTTTTTGAAAGTTTTAGTGAGCCCCAGAACCTATAAACAATGCTGAAGTATTCCACTTCATATTATTAAGTGTTTGTAATCTACCCAGTTATGCATTATAAAGAAAAGGCATGTAGAACTGATATACTTGCAGGCACAAAATAATATCAGTATATCAGGAATTCAATGAGTAGGGAGTGCGTGTATGGAAACCTTGAGTAAGTTAAATGGCAGGTCTCTAGCCTGTAACAGAATGCATATGATAAATGATCTGTAGAGGGATTTAAACTAACACAGAAATTGCTTTTTGCCTAAAAATAGGATAATTTCTGCCTAGATAAGCTAGTCAGTTGGCAAAGTAATAACATTTGTAAACACAGAGCAGATGGAGAGCAGTTTAACAATATGAATGAATCAGGAGTTTTAATATCTACTTATGTTTTTAAAGTTTTCCTGAGTCTTTAGTGGCTTTCATCAAACTAGGTTTGTAAGAATAATAGTTAAAATGAAGCTGCAGAAGCACTGAACCTAATGCAGTACTGCTGTTGCTATTGTGGTTTCTTCAGCCTGTTTGTTGGGTAGTTGGCTACACAGTTTGGTGACAGCATATCCATTGTACCAGTAGGGCTTGGCTACAGTCCTAGCCCTACACATGTGGCTGACAGCTCTTTTTTTTCCTTTAGTATTTTTAGCCACTTAAAGAAAAAGTATCTGCCCAGGAGTGTTATGTAAGCTCATAGTAGAAATGAAAAATGGAAATTATATTGCCTCTTTTACACATTAGTTATGCTGATGATACTAGTATTCAATACAAAAGGAGAAATATACCTAAATCTGTATTTCTTTAAAAAGTATCCAACTCTGCCATAGTGGCATTAAAAAAAAAAAAAAATCAAAGTTGGGTAACTTCCTGCGTCAGTTAATTTCTTTTTAAACTTCCAGTTGCTTTCTGTTGCTCTGGGGATATTTGCATTTTAGATGTGTCCACTCTGCTATGGAGTAGTTGTGAGTTACGTGAACTAATTTCATATGAGGTTCTGTATGAAGGAATTTTTAGATACTCTGATACCTGAAACAAGCTAGCTGTACTAGTATGTAAGTCAGCAAAGACTAAATTTATTGCTGGGAACTATGATACCAGTGTGCATAGTACCACCAAGTCCCCATTGCTCCTGTAACTTGGCTGCTAACCAGCATTAAAGCAACCCCTATGTACCTAAGCCATGTTGTCAGTGTGGTGTGGGTGTATCTTCCTGTCTGCCACATACACAGCTTTGGGTGATGGAAACTTTTGCTACCACAGTTCTTTACCATTCTTCCTCTTCTATTTTTCTTCACAGACAACAGAGATAAAAAATGAGATACACTCACTACCACAGCTACCACAGCTATTAAAGCAGGGAGACCAGGACCTTGCTGCATCCTTTCCCCAGATTCCGAGTTTGATTCCCTATTTTTATTTTAGTTCTTCTGTTCCACCTCCTCACCCCCACTCCCTCCCTGCTTGGTCTTGCTTTGAATGTCTTTGCTTTCTTTTGATTGAATTAGGTGCTCTTGGAATCTTAATCCCAGTATGCTGGGACCAAACACAATCCAAGCTTGTGTGATTTGTCCTATATAGGAAATGAATGAGTTGCTTGGCCTGTGTAAAAATCTACTGACTACGATTCCTTATTTTTAAGATTCTTTTCAAAAGGAAAAAACTCTTCCTTAATTGCTTTCATTTTAATTTTAAATCCAGTCCTTTTTGTACCCAGGAAGAAACTCCAAATATCCCAATTCCAATTTTTTGTGTGTGTTGATCCTCATACCTCCCCAGACACATACCAATTTGAAAATGAAAATGCTTCCCAAATACCACTCCCCGCCCCCCCCGAAAAAAAATCCATGGTTTATTATAAGTTCAATATTTCTAAGAATAGGAATAGCATTAAGTCATCTGAGTCACTGGCCAAAAGTTGTAACAGAAGTGAGATGGATGCCAAGAAACGAGATGGATACCAGCAACATAATAAGCACATAAGCAAAAATACTCAAGATAGTCTGCTTTTGAATATAACATATTCACACTCATATGAATATGTAATAGAGCTCTAACTATTCTTAAAGAAATGCAAAAGTTTGCTTTCATATTACAGAGTTTTTCTAAAAAAGTTCCCTTGTCAAATTACCGTGCTTTTTAATCTTGAGGATTGAAACATCAAAGTAGTCAAAAGATTTTAACTCAATTACATTTTTTTTGCAGAATGATCAAGAGTCAGCCTCAGGAGTACAGTTTCATTCCTCGAACATGGATCTTTCCTGCAGAATACACACAGTTTCAGAACTATGTGAAAGAATTGAAGAAGAAACGTAGACAGAAAACTTTCATAGTCAAACCAGCTAATGGTGCAATGGGACATGGGTGAGTTGTGAGCTAACTTCAGTCTTCCTACCCATTAAAGGTGAAATCCAGTGCTACTTACAATGTTAACAGAAGCTATGTATTAGTAAGATTGTATTTCAAGTTGTGTGAAAGTCAGTGTATTGGGTGAAGGCTTCACAAGCCTTAAATAAACTCAGTTTTTAAGAACACAATTATTTTATTGTGAATTTATCTGTTGTGCTTAAACTTATAGGATGAGATTGTATTGGGCATAAATGGCAGGGTTTTGGTGGCTGGAGGCTGCAGGGATGTTGTGTGAGAGGTCAGGATCTTTCACAGCTTTAAGACCAGCCCAAACACCCCATTGTGTTCCCAAACTGCAGCCAGTCAGAGAAGCAGAAATGTGTTTGAGAGCAGCAGCCACAAGGTGTAGGAGAGACAGGGGAGATGCTGCTGGGAATGTGGCTGGATGTGCACTCTTGGAAGCAGGACACATCTCTGAAGGGACTGCAACCTGCAGTTAAGTTGAGAAAGTTTTGTTTGTGACAGGCCTGCACAGTAAAAATCCAATGAGATAAATACTGCAATTGCATTTTTAGTTCTTGTTTTTAGATATTTCGGTTTTAGCTTTTATTGCTTTTAATATCAATTTGAATTATACAATATAGTAAACCTCTTAGTTTCTCAGCATATGTCAGAATTACTGTAAAAGTAGGGCCCCCAAACTCTTCCATTTCCTCATTTTTCAGTCCTCTTGATAAGGGCAAAGATAAGCTAAAGGGAAAGGTACCAACATAGTTCAGAGAAAATCCTGCAAAGTACTTCAGTCTATTAGGGGTATTCAGCACCAAACCTCTGAAATGTATAATAAATAACAGAGAATAAGATTAAGGTAGCATTAAGGTTCTGGGAATTTTAGGTTAATAATTGTATACTGAAAATATTAGCTTTTACAGTTATTTAAAAGTCTGTGTAGTTAGAGACTGGCATCATCAGCATGGTTCATATATAAACCTTTTTTTATTCTGGTGTGGGGAAACTGGAAATGCAGAAATACTGGGGTTAATCTATGCCATCTTTAGTCATACAGATCAGTGTCCTGCTTTGCAAACATCATCACCTAACTGAGTCAGGTTAGCATTGAAAGTTCTTTGCAGCCTGTACTCGGGCAGAAGTTGTGACAAAGACTGGAAGTCTATTTTTAGAGCTGCATGGGGAATAATCACAGAAGCTGGCGGCTGGTCATTCTGCCAAACAATTTCTAAGTGTAGAGCAAATCCATTATTACAAATTGTTGAATCAAAGCAAGCAGAAAGTTACTTTGAAATGGCTCATTGCCTTTTTTCATCTAGTGAAGCACAATAAAGGAAAGGAAACCAAAAGCCTTGTAAGAGAATGGAACTTCTTCTCTTCCCTAAAAATCAGATATGTAAGTCTCTTTCTCTAGGTAGACTTTACCCTGACTACTTGGCTGGGTGACCATGATAATCTATGTCAAAGAGTAATGTCCAAGTTTTAAAATAACTTTTTTTTTTACCAGGATCTCTTTAATAAGAAACGGAGAAAAGTTACAAGCTCAGGATCACTTAATTGTTCAGGAATATCTTGACAAACCATTTCTCATGGAAGGCTACAAGTTTGATTTACGTGTGTATATTCTTGTAACCTCCTGTGATCCATTAAAAGTATTTTTATATCATGATGGACTGGTGAGAATGGGCACGGAAAAGTATCACCCCCCCAGTGACTCAAATTTGGTAAGTTGGAGTTCATTCCAATTTATTGCTCATGGTGTAGACTTTAACCTGTGTAGTGTTTGCAAGCGGTAAAATTAAGTAAACTGGGACATGAGTTTAAACATGAAATAAACTTCTGCATTTTCATTGAAGAGAAAAAATTTTACATGAAAGATACTTAACGCACGCTTTTCTATCAAAATCACAAGTATAGCCATATTATTGCATATATATATATAAGTTTTATATGAATTTGCATGTATGTATGCTAAAGAGTTTTAATATTTTATAGAAGAAAGCAAAAGATATCAACCCAAAAAATAAAGAAAATCAAATCACTTCAAGACCAGTCACATTGCTTTTATGTTCATCTGAGACTGAGGCTGGGGTGGCAGGTGGTAAAGGTTTATCTGCTGATTGATCATTGCTTAGCATGCATGAAGTTTGGAGCCTTTGCTGAGGGTCCTGCCAGGTTTCAGCCATTGTGTTGGGAACCTAGGCAGAAAGGAGAAAACCAGCACTACGAGGGACCAGTGCTCACTGCAGTCCCTGAACACGAGGGAATATCCTGCTGCTGCTGCTGTTTGTCAGAGACTGCTTCAGCAGGGACAGGAGTATGTACTTGGCAGCTTTAGGATGATTCAGTAGGGCTGCCTATAAACATAGAGAAAATCAAGAAATGGTAAAGGTCATGCTAAAGATTTTGCATTTGGCTCAGACCAAAATGCAGATGTCTAAGAAAAAAGTAGATTTGCAGCATTGGGAGGTATTAGTATTTAGGTATTTAAGTTTGTTATACCTCACTCTAAGTATTTAGGTTTGTTAGACCTCATTCTGTTCTCCATTGCTTTTAGAGCAGCTTCAGTGTAATTATGTAACAGAAAACACCATAGAGCCTTTTTGCCTATGTGAAACTTAAAATTGTGCCTATCTCTTGGTGTGCCTTTGAAAAATGCAGGTACGATTTGAAGCCCAGTACAAATGCTATATTTGGAAGTGTTCCAGTACTACATTTGGAATAGTTTGCTTTTAATATTTGTGTATTGAGGCTAATCTCGGCATTAGCAGCACTGAAATACGCTCTGAGCGGATAAACAGAGCAGGCAGTTGTTTCTGTGTTCTCACAACTGCTCATGCTGGACGTTGTCTATTGTATGAAATAACCTGCTTGTTACTAATGACATTGTTCTTCGGATGACATTTTTCTACTGTGACATTGTTCCAAATAACTTCAGACTATTAGTTCAGATGCACAAACACTTTCTTTTACTTTTTCTTTTTTTTATGTACTCTAAAAAATAATTACTTTTGTCTGAAATAATTTGAATTTCATGGAAAGATGACTCAAACCAATAGATTTCAGAATGATTCTTAAAGGAGTAATGAAGCCATGGGAGAAATTCATTGCTTCTAGTGCTACTACAATATACCGTTAACTAGCTTGTAATTAAATTGATTGGTTTTGGTAATTTAATTAAGTTTTTGAAAGATAAGGAAGTGTAGTGAGGTAAATGACAGCAGAAGGCTTGTGTTAGCTATCAAAGATGAATTGGAACAGAAGGCTTATGGTCACTTTAGAATATCATCTACTCTCAAACATGACAGAGAACTGTCACTGTGATGAGGACAGGCATCACACAAGTGTAAGTGAAAAGCTGAATTAATATCTGTACTGGGAGATAATGTAAGTGTACAGATCATGATTTATAAATTGGCCTTGGAAAGAGAATGCTTTCCCTGAATTCAACTGATAACATGAGTCTATTGCTGGTGACATTTTGCTCCATAAAGGAACTGTAGCACTCAGTCATTTATGTAATGTATGTCTTGAAGTTTACCTCCCTCTCATATATGGCTACCAGCCAGTTAAAAATGAGCAATTTTGGCAGATATCAGCGTGGCAGATGAGTTTATATGTAAAAGATATTTTAAAGTATCACTATCATAAGAACACTTCTCATAAATAAGCTACAGTGAAAACTGAAATGTGGGATTGTCTATGAAACAGATGCCAGAGTGTATTTTAGCACTTTTAAAGTAGCACTTCAAAATACCATCTTTATTGTTTGCTTCTTGTGGAATGTAATCATTCTCTAAGTTAAGATAATTGCTCTTTACTTTTTTAGTTAGTTGTTTACATACAGACCTATAAAAATGGCAGCTATATTATATTATCTAACCAGATGTGGAGTGGTAGATCAATTGACAACAACTGGCTTAAGTAGAAGCCCAGGTTTTGTTGTAAGGATACAGAACATTCAGTAATGAAATTTCCCAGAATTGGAAACTCTAAATCTGCACGTAATGTATTTGCAAATATGAGCTGTTTGATTACGTCATTATTGATTCAATGTAAATTTTCTTTACATGATTTTAAATTGACTATTTTAGAATTGTACTTAAGGTTTTTAAATGTCTTTTCTTCCTTTCTTTTAGAGTCAATTGTATATGCATCTGACTAACTACTCTGTCAATAAACATAATGAACGCTTTGAACGGGATGAAACAGAAGACAAGGGAAGCAAACGCTCCATAAAATGGTTTACTGAGTTTCTAGAAACAAATAATCTTGATGTCTCCAAATTCTGGAGTGATATTTCAGTAAGATAGATTAAAGCACTTTTTTTTATTTTGTGTATTTTTAGAAAATTAATTGCTTCTGCCATCTGCTTTAGTGCAATTCAGAATGATTTTTGAAATTTTATTAATCCAAATTCTCAGCAATGGATGTCACAAAAGATGTACTATAAATGATTGTTATGTTTTTTAAAAGACTGTAATCACAGAGAGATTACAAATTTAATGTTAACATTTTTCTGAGGATCAAAAGTCCTTTCAAACAGTTATTCACGTAAGTAATATGGTACAAAGGAATCATGCCATTTGAATTCTTGGAGACTTTATTCTATAAAGTGAATTTTATGTGTGGATATTTACAAAATTGTAGTCAGTCTATGTACCTAAACAAGCACCATTGAAGTCCCTGTGTTTACAGGTATCTTTTGATGAGGAATAGGTTTAGGATTGTTAGAGCTTAAAGCTGTTTGTATGATTCTGAGAACACTTACCAAAAATTATACTGCAAAATGAAATGGATGAAGATTTGCTATGCTATAATATGTTACCAATTTGCTTTTATTAACTTTCTGCCTGTCTCAAAGTTTGTATGTACCATGGAAAGTGTAAGAATATAGTCTAGAACTATATAAAATTATATATGTTACTACATAGGAATCATTTATTTATTATAGACTATTTATTTGGGATTTTAAATCTTTTTTTTCTAGCAGATATGTGAATGAAAATTAAAATATTAAAGCATGAAACACTGTAGTTCAGTTTATGCTGGGTTCTTGTCTCCTGATGAATTTTTCTGAAACAAATCCCTGCAGGAGCTGGTGGTGAAGACTCTGATAGTTGCAGAGCCACATGTTCTTCATGCTTACCGCATGTGCAGGCCGGGGCAAGCACCAGGAAGTGACAGTGTCTGCTTTGAAGTCCTGGGATTTGATATTCTGCTGGACAGAAAACTAAAACCATGGCTCCTAGAGGTAAACCTCTTTATACAGATGTAAAATAAATTTTTAGGAGTAAAGTTGACTAAGCCCCAGCTGAATCCATATCCATGTAAGAAAACTTGCAAAGAAAATCTGTGCACTGTTGTTGAGTACATAAATGGTGCTTTTCTGCAGAATCCATACAGAAGTGCAGCAATCACCTTGCAGTGATTTTTGATACTGAAAAGAAGGTAATTTTTTTCTGGACCAGTGTTGCATTTCAGATGTTTTTGACAGTTTTAATAGGAAATGTAAAGTTAATTTAGGTGGTGTTGTAGCTGGAGGATACAATGGAGTTGATTATAGCAACTGGGTGCAACACAGATTTCTTTCATGAGTATGGCTATGTAGTATGGCTCTGGCAACTTTTGTGCATGTGTGCTCTTAATCTTCTTGTTTTTGGGATTTGTTTTTTTTCTCCTGTGCTTTTTAAAAGCACCCCCGTAAAAAGAGGAAACTAATTTGATATACATGAAGTGCTACAAACAATTGTCATGAAGGGACTGGAAGAAATGTTTCTCTTCTGATATATTTTTTAGTGGTACAGTTAAGCTTAAGTGGTGCTCACACACATTTTCAACCAGGAATGTTTGAGGTTTGTCTGTTGTGTCTCTTATATTGCCCTATTATTAACATGAAGTTAATTTGTCTTTTTTCAGATTGTCTTATTCATTCTGTTAACTGTTTGGGAGGCTGTGCAGCTTGGGGAGAAAAGCAAAATGTATTTAAAATCTGTCTATTGACAGCAAGTCATGAATATGATTTGGCTACTGATGAACAAAACGTACACAATTAATTTACTGAATTATAACCTCATTTCCAGGCCATTAATACTGTCAACAGTTATTTTGTCGTGCTTATTTCTCTCAGGGGTTCATTATAATTTTAATTAGAAAAATAAAATTCCTCCACTGTTGCCATGCAGACATAGCATATTTGGTGGCTTTGATGTTCTTGCCGAAAGCAGCATGACATGAACTTAGTCTGTACTACATCAACATCTTCTGTTTTTGCCCAGTGAAGCTTGCTGTCCCTTTGATTTAGCTCTGCACTTCCAGATTATCATCTATAGGTTGCCTGTAGCTTGCACATAACTGTGTGTAGTTATTTAAGTGCAGACTGAAGTTGGTCTGTGTAACATTTCATTCAGCCTTGTAGCAAATGCTGACAGACCAGTTCTGTGAGAGGTGGTGAGTCAGCCGGCATAGGGAGTCCATTCTGAAGGACACCTCACTGTCTCTGATGTTTCCATGAGGTATGGAGATTTTGGGGGGCTTGATTCATCACTTCTAGGTCTCAGAGGAGAATCATACTATCCCAGACTCCTTGTTCATGAGGGAGTAAAGTAGTGAATGCTCCTCTGGTATTTTGAGTTGCTGGAGAATACTTCGGGGCTCGGAATTTGTACCTGGTTATTATTTTTTTTTTAAAGCAAAAGTCAAAGTATTTCTTTTACTGCTTTTGGTAATGCATGTATCCTTCAACTTATTTTGCCAGACATTTACCCAAACTAACAGAAATTTCAAACTGTGAAACTTACTCATTTTGTATACTCGTTTACTGTTTTTTATATTGCTTGTTCATGTTTTTTTGCAGCACTTTCAACAGAGTATGTATATGTATGCACACTGTATGTATGCTGTCTTTAGTGTAATAAAGGTCAAATATGCAGTGTAAATACATAGACTGTACATAATATATATATTCTGTCTGTATATATATGCACATATATAGATAATTCCTGTTTTCTGAAACACTTCTGGCTTCTTCCACAGATTTCCACTCTTATCTCTTTCCACCATTTTCCTCTTGCCAAAACCCCCTCAGGGGAGTGAATCATTCTTTCTAACAGTGGTAACAAGTCCTAATCACAAGGCCCTGAATGTTCCCAGTGTTATGGGAAAATTGCCAAAATAGGATTAGGATGATTAGCTTCATGTTTCCATGCCTCATGTAGCTTTTCTGTTATAAAGATAGCTTAATAAACTATTAAAAGAAATAAATTGTGCAACGTATTCTAATGACTGCTTTCCTGAGTTGACTTTTGTTTATATTGCCTTGATGCATTGTAGTTCCCCTGCTCCTTGATGCTACTGAACTTCCGGAACCTTCTACCTTAGTGAGGACTGTGGGAAATGTGTGATTGCCATCTTGTGGCACCAAATGTTTCTGGCAAGGATCTGTGCAGCCTCCTGAGTAGCCTCCTGCGTCCTTTCTGAGTAGCAACAACGACCTAGTTCTCCCTTCAATTCCCAGGAAATCCAGTTTTACTCTTTTGACCAAAATTTCCAAGCTAGTTTATTTTATGTAAAAGGAAAAATTATACAGTTGAAGTTCTTGGATGGACTTTAGCCTTGTTCACCCTCATTATATCCAGCTGGGATCACAAAGTTATGATCAGTGGAGAAAAAGATCACATGCATTTTAATAACTGCCTCAGGTGTAGGATACCTAATTTCCCTTGTGATTTATGTGGACAAGGCAAAAGAAACCTTACATACACATTCAGAAATTTATCAGTGTCACTGAGCTAGCAAAATCTGTTCAAAACTTTGTTATCAATCCAGGTGAAATGAATGTGAACATCTTAAACCAAGCAATTATTGCTAATTCCTATTAATGAGGTAGTTGAAGTTCACATACACAAACTTTCTGACATCTACTTGTTATGCTTGCCCTGTCTGTACCTCTGGAGATCCAAAGGCCAACATGGGGTAGGAGACGTCTACTTCTCCAAAAAGAGGTGGGTAGGTGGTTATACCAAGTTTTCAGTGTCTTATGTTCTTCACTAGGAAGAACACACTGTTAATGTTGAAGTTTTCTTCCTCTTTGCTCTTAGTTTCACTTAGGGTTATTCTTCTATTTTTGGTGCCACCATCCACTTACTGACCGTTCATTTACTAGCCAGCAATTCCACACGTTCTCCAAGTTTTACCACAAGTCTTTTACATCTCCTGGAATCATGCCGTGTGCTCTCTGTTACCTCTAGACCCAGTATTATCTAGTTTACAAGGTTGCATTCCTGCAGTGAACACAATGTGGCCACTGGCATCAGTGTCTGGATTTTCAAGGCTTTTGCAATCATCATTTGCTTGTACTTTTGGGGTCCCAGATACAATCCTGTTTTTGTCAACAATCTTCAAGATGTGCCTTGCTGATAAAATTACTGATGTTACATTAACACAACCCAGTTGTGCATGTCCTGATTCTTGGGTCACTGAACTCTAAATAACCATCTCTTGGCTGACAGATGTGCAGACAATGGTTTGGTAACCAGTTATTATGAATACCTATTGTGGCATATCACTAGTATGTTATCAAGATTATAATGCCACAGTCTCACAGATTAGTCAGCAACCATATTTCTCATCTTCTTCGTGATATGATAGTAGGTGAACAGGTCAGTCTAAAGGGGTTTGTCAGGTAAATATTTGGATGAAAGTCTTCCAGAAAAGAGTATGTATGAATCTTTTGACTATTTCTGCTGAATTTTCATGATTTTTCTTTCAACATCAGATATCACTGCTCACTTTGCCAGTCTGTCTGCAAAAGCAGCAAATGAGCTGATTCCCAAAGCCAAAAAGCACATGTCAGTTATGAGCATAAGTGATGGGGCAGCTGGGACTCAGCAATAGGGCTCTGGGTGGCACACCAGCCACAGTAGTTCTGTCCCACAGCTGTAGGGACTCTAAGGTGCTCTAATGTACTGAGAGTGCTAAAACAAAATTAACTGCTTTTGCCCTCTGCTTTGGACATGCAAACTGTATCCACTTCTGATTTGTGTGGGACACAAGGTATAAGTTTTCATTTCTGAAGCTCTTTTTTATCTGTCCCTTCTGTAACCAGCACTGCTCATGCACTATCAAGGCAAGATTCCTGCTTGTCACTAGCACCCATTGCTTTAGTATAAATTTTTATACCAGCCTGGAAAGAGTTCCTAGAATAAATCATTATTCCTCCTCAAATTGTCCTGAAGACTGAGGTTCTGCAGGGACTCCAAAACTTGTAAGGGTTATAGGATGGCTGATTTAGACTCTTGGCTGTTAACTATGTGATTTAGTCTCACTGTGAGATTCCCAGTTGCATTTTCCCTGTTTCTCGATGTTTATGGTACCATTTTTAATCTCTTATCTTGTACTTAGCTTATAAGCTTTTTATTGCCGAGACTGTTAATTATCTTATGTTTTCACACTATGTACTGATTTAATAACTTAGATCTCTATGTGTTGCTGTCAAATGTATCTGAAAAGTTATTTAAATATGCTTAAGAAGACCTTGGATTAGAGCCTCTTTCTGTCCTTGTATAGTTGTTACTTTTTAGAGTAGTATTTAAAGTTGCTTTCAGACTGGGAACTAGGAAAGAGTTTAACTCTTTCTGTGCTGGACCACCATAGCATGACACATCATCTGTTAGAATGTGTTTAACAGCACTTTGTGTGGTAAATTTTCTGGTGGCAGCAACCAAGAGTAGATTAGACTGGATTCACAGTGCCAGGACTGGAGTGGTGTTCACTGCAAATGTCTGGATAACGTGGTGTCTGAAAGGCTACATTTCCTGTGATAGTCAATAATCTATTAAAAAAAAAAAAAAAAGAACTTCTCAACATGTATTCTCTTAATCACTGCTGTATTTGAAAGAGTCATTTCTACAAAGCCTGTTACAATAGGTGTGTTCCCAGTGAACCTGAACATTCCTGAGTCTTCTGTGTCTCATTTTTTTTTTCAGATTAATCGTGCCCCAAGCTTTGGAACGGATCAAAAAATAGACTATGATGTAAAAAAAGGTGTTCTGCTAAATGCATTAAAGCTTCTCAACATACGGTACCTTGTCCTCTTTTCTTTAGTCCACTTCTATTTCTGTTGCTTTGATTCTTTTTTTTTTTTTTAATTTGAATTGGACTTAGAGAAAATGAAAACCTTTTTTCCACCTTCATATTTTCAAAATGTAAATGTTTCCCTTGCTGTCAGTTTTGCCATAGAAATTGACCTAAATTTAATTTTCCTTCGTGCATATGTGCTTGCAAAAAATGAATGGTAATAGTAATTTTTGTACTTCTTCTTTTAAATTTTTCAAGCATATCTTGAAGTTGGCATATGTGTGCAGTTATGGGTATGTGGCCATAAAGGAAATTTGCTTGAGTGATAGTGTCAAATTCATTCAAAAGTCATACCCCTCTACAGGAAAACTTTGTAGCTGAGATATGTTGAAAAAAATCTACGCATCAGGAAAATAGATACAACCATGTGTGTATGTTAAATTATAGTCCAGAGTAAATACAGTATCCCTTAAAGTGTGAACATATTGTAGCCATGAAAGTTAATATTAAAACAAAAATTGTAATGAATGTTTCTATTCTAATTTTGTATGATAAACACACTACTGACTGGAAAATACAGATAATGTACTTGATATGAAAGTGCATCTCATTTCAGCTGCATTGAATTGACATTTCTTAATATCATCTGTGTTTCAGGACAAGTGATAAAAGGAAAAATTTAGCCCAACAGAAGGCTGAGGCTCAAAAAAGACTGTATGGCCAAGGAACAGTGAAAAAACTGTTGCCAGGTTCCTCAGACTGGGAGAAGCAGCGCCACACACTGGAAAGGAGAAAACAAGAACTGGTAGGAAGGGGAAAAAAGGGCTGTTTCTTGCTCATGGCTTATACTCTCTTTTGTTTTAATTGTCTTATTTTCTTGATTTGTAGAAGGAAAGACTTGCACAAGTACGTAAACAGATTTCCAAAGAGGAGCATGAAAATAGACACATGGGGAACTACAGGTGAATGTTTTTGACTGTATTAGTAGGAAGTATTCAGTGTATTCTTTAGGAACAGTGGAAGCAAGTATTTGTGGTAGGTGATAATTTTCTGCCAAAAATGTGTAGGCATTTATAGAAAATATATACATGTACATCAGATATTTTTTTTCAGACAGTTCTTTTCTTGATTCCAATTTTTTGGAATTTATATGACATCAGTCATCCTATTGTTTTTGCAAGACATTTGCTTGAATGACATGATTGTTCACATTCAGTGTACCAAAAATCATGACTGCTGTGATGGACCTGTTCTCTAATCACATGTAATCATTCTTATCTTGGGGGCAGGGAGTGCAATATGATTAATCCCCTGTAAAAGTACCATATTTGAATTGCGTCTCTGAGGCTTCCCAAAAATTTGGAAACTTTATTGGTGCTTCCATAATTTTGAATAGAGTGACACTTGAAATACTTCATTTGTATTTTTTGCACTTTGATTTTGGATCTTGCTAGGCTGAAATGTAAGAACCTTCAGGTTCCTTGGTAAAATATGTTCAAAAGAGAGCTTTGCATTGAGCAGGCATTGACCAGAAAACAAAAGTTTTGTTTTGTGATTGTTTTTTATTATTATTATTTCTTGATATTTGCTTCACTGAGAAGTGAAAGCATGGCATAGGAATATTTGGTGAAAGAGAGCAGAGTATGGCAAGGAAGAGATGATGGGAATATTTGCCCACTCTTTAAAGCATTCATCCAGGATGTGAGAGGTCTGAGTTCACATATTTTATTGTGAGCTGGTCAGAATGCTTTTATTGCTGTTCTTCATTGCTGCCTTTTTTTGAGCAGATGTTCTATAATTCCCAGTAAAATTCTCATTTAAACAGATAGATGTTTCTATGAAATTCTCATTTTTGATGACTTAACATTTTGCTTACAAAGAGTCTTTCTTTGTAACTTTTAATTACGTATTTTCTTGAAGTGTGGAGCTGAACTAGCAAGTAAAAAAAACCTCTAGATCTACAATGAAGTGATAAAGTGGTTATTTTCATGCTGCTATAAGAAAGAGAAGCACCATGATACTTTAACACGTTTTTCTTTTTACTAACTTAAAATTCTAGCTTATTGACTGATCACATTTTAAGTTGCTTATTCAGTTCTTGACTGAAAATGAGCCACAGCTTCTCTTTATTTAGCTTTTGGGTTAATGTAAATCAGTAAAAACACAAAATTTTTTTTTCCTCAGGAAAAAGTGTCAGTTCATGAGGAATGTGCACTTGTAAAAAGGCAGAACAGCTTTGTGTTTTCTTATTACCATGTGTTTGAGAAAAGGCTGAAGGATCCGTAGAACCTGAGAAGGAAAGTAATTTTGGCTAGAGAAGAAGAGGGATTTTGTCTGAACGTTATGCAGTATTTTCTCCATGTGATATTCCTCTATAGAGCAGGACTAGCTCGTGTCGGGCATTGATACAGAATCATGGAAATTCTGGATGCTAGTATTGCTGAATGGATTAATATTGCACTCTGAATAAAAATCCAGAGAAACCTGAATCAAACTCAGCAGGCTTGGATTTATCTGTGGATATCAGCTCAGCGATTGGCTTAGTCCGTGTCTGTCTGCAAGCACAGCAGGCTCCAGTAGGAGTCTTGGGGCAGCTGGAGTAGGAGCCACACTTTCGAGCTCTTGTGAAATCATGAGGAACTGCAAAGGATGTACATGGCTTTGAAATGGCCTTTAGCTGCAGTCTCTTTCTAAATATATTAAGAATATTACCCTTTCTTTAAAGCATTCTTCTGTGGCACTTTTTCTGCAGTAGAATCAACACCATTAAAAGGTCTTGGCTGAAACTAAATTAGAACCTAAATCTCCTTTAGGTGTTTAACGCAAACTGGAACCATCTTCATTTTGTTCTAGAACTGCCCTGAGTCTAATGGTATCAAATCATCCTTTTTTTTTCATTGCAACAAAATCCTCATGATAGATACCTTTTCAAGGAGAAAAAGTCTGAAAAGGAAGAACGAGAAAGAAAAGAACCTTGTAAAAAGTTCAGAAAAGACTCACAAATACATAAAAGTCACATAATGTCATGCACTATATAAATGGTGTCCATGCTTTGCACAGTGCAGACAAAATTAACTTATGGATTACTCCTTACAATACATTAGAAATTAGTCTTCCATCTTCATAATTTCTGGCTATGTTTCAGGCATTCATGACAGATGGATTGAAGTGGTTTTCTTCAAAACCCATTGTTGCTTGATGAACGTGAATAAATCACCAAGTCCTGCTCCTGATATTGTCATAATCTCCTTACCTATGATTTTAGAGAATAATGGCATAGCTGCTCTAATGGAAAATCAGTCACCCTATATATCCATGTACCTGATTTTTTTTCTTTATTGTAGCACCTATTTCTTCCTGTTATTTTTTTTGGAGGATTTAGCATTCAGGTGCAGTACATACTCAATCTTTAATTCATATCCTGCCCATGAGATCAAAGCGATTGTTCAGATTTTCACTGTTTTGTGTCCTTTTATTGCTAATACAAATTATCTTGTGGCTCTGAATTTGACATACAGTGTTTTGTTAATATTTCATGAATCAATCAGTTTCTGAGCACTGGAAAACTGGGTTTTGGTATACCTCTGGAATGACCTACATGGTATTTCTTTTGACTGGCTAATTGCTGGTTTAAGCATGAATGTGTTCACTGAATTAAAATTAGATTTAGAGAGCAATATTCAGAGTGTATGTTATACGATATGATATTATATAATTATTATAGATGGGATGGCTATGTGTTAAAGAAGAGATTGTGTATTAGTGACTTTTGTGTGACGAATAGCTCAACTTCTATCTTCAACTCTTCTTTTTTTCCTATTTCAGGCGAATTTACCCTCCTGATGATAAGACATTACTTGAAAAGTATGAGAGTTTGTTAGCCACTGCTTTCCAGACCTTTCTTGCTGGAAGAGCTGCTTCACTTCAGTGGGAAATGAATAACCCTTTAAAAAGAATGAAGGTACTGAAGTACACCAAGTATTGGTTTTAGGAGTGACTTATCTTTGAATTCATGACCTTGTGGACTAGTTTCACTGTAATCATGTTTGATGGCTAATAAATAGCATTTGATAATGTTCCATGATCTTATTATTATTCTTTGTGCAGCTTATGGCCCAGATCCTTGAATCTGGATGAACTGCAGTGGACCCAGGGTGGAGACAGGCTAGATGGCTTTAAGCTACTTTGCCATATCCCTGATCCTCAGCCTTCCCCCTGGCCAAACCAGAGGTTGGCAGAAACTGCTTTTGAGCTGGTAATTGCCTCCTTCTTCCTCCAGTAATGTTCCCGGCCTATTCATCCACTTGTATGAACTGGACCAAGAGATATCCTAAAACCGGCTCCACTAGTTTAAAGATTTAAGGCATCCAAAAACTCTACCTGATTGATTGTTTAGTCAGAGACAGTAGGAAAACAGCTATATTAATAACCAGCTAACATGATGTAATTGGAAACCTGAGAAATAATTTTGTATCTTTGTAGTTGGCATCATCCAGCAGTTTTACAGGAATCTTTGTTCAATCCTTTCTTCACATTTTTATTTTTAATAAATGTTAAGGCTTGATTTTAACCCTCAATTTGATGTTGCTTGCAAGGAGAGATGCATGCATGAGAAGAAATACTTTTATTTCCTCCTGTGGAGGAATTCATAGTCTTATTTCAGGAATTAGTAATCAGAGTAATTTCAAATTTCTACCACTTTCTGCTTGAATTTTGGAAGGACAGGGTATGTCCTGCTTTGAATTAATAGTAATGAAATTCCCGTTTCTAGGAGGAGGACATTTTGGATCTTCTGGAGCAGTGTGAAATAGATGATGAAAAGCTAATGGGAAAATGCACCAGGCAGCGAGGACCTAAGGTATTTGACTTTTAGATACCAATTTTTTATTTCACTCTGTAGACAGGTATTCTGAGAATTTTAAGTGGGGAATTTAGTTAGCTGATCCTGCTGGAAGTTTTCTTCCTCAGACTGCCATTAACTTTTTTTTTTTTTTTAAGTATGAATAGAAGCATCACTACCATTTGTCCAACTAAATCCCATTAAATTTTTTAGGGGATATGAGATCCTTCTTTCCCTCTCAAAACCATTTTGAAGAATTGCCATGCATGGCAACAACTGCAACAACTGTTATATGAGAGATTGATTGATTTCAGTGTGTAAAAGGGTTTTTATATCAATAGTGGATCTCAACGGAGTGCTTTCATCTTCAATTGATTAGTGCCAAAATTAGGATTTTTGAGATCATGGGATAAAAGGCACTATGGAAGGTCAAAGAATTAATTATAATTTTGATATATCTGTAGCTTACTCCCTTTCTAAGAGGGTTGTACAGTATATCTTGAAACCCGTTTTGTATCCAAAATCTGCTTTTAATGTGAATGTATATTATTTTTAGCTTAATGCTTTCTGTTTGTGTGCATAATTTATGTGAGTCTTTGCCTTAAATAAACTGCATATCTCTAAGCCAGTAAAGATAAATAGTTTGGGCTTGGCGAGAGTAAGTATGTATTTTATATCCTGTAAACATTTTAGGTCAAGTCTGCTTAGGAGAGCCTACATCTATGTTCTGAGCCCTGATGGATTTGTTTATGGATGCATGTAAATTTTTTAACGCATTTTATGTTTCTGATGACGTGGTGTACAAATCTGTGGATTTCTGTACGAAATGAATGCTGACAATTGTTCTGAGCTTGAAGAGATACTTTAGATATGTGCAAGAATCCAAAGAGCTACATCTTATTACAGGCGTGCATTCTGGAAAGAGGATCTACATGCCCAATCTGGTATTAAGATAGCTTTGCAGGGACCTCATTACAAATATGGGGATTTTGTGAGCTTGTGCTTTAACAGTGGTGGATTCATTTAAACAAGAAAAAAAACCCAGTCCACCCTAGCGGTACACGTAGTCCACATTCTTACAGAGATTCTTTTCCTTGAAGTTTTGTTTTCAGTTCTTTAAAATGGGGTCAGTTAATTCAAGTTTAACATCTCAGTCACATTTTTCCCTTTTTCCAGAAGCCTGTCTTTTCTCAGCAACCCTCAGAGAGCATCTATCTCGTTGCCTGTATGCACACTGACTTGATCTATTCTACCTATACACTCCTTGCTCAGAAGGCATTCCCAGGCTGGAGGCTGTAACATTTAATTAAACATTAATAGGGTACTAAACCCAAGTTTAGAAACCTCTCTCAATTAGTTTTAAGAGGAATTTTGATTAATTAATGGATGAGACTATATGCCGTGGTCTTCTTTTATAGCAGGCAAATGGGTTGTGTAGCTTACAGCTTCCTTAATGGTACAATATTGTTTGCACTTACAGCAGAAAGAAAAAATTGCTTATGACCAAAATTTCCTATTTTTTTTCCCCCTAAAATTGATGAAATCAAACCAGAAAACAATGAAACTAGCTTATCCAGGGAGACTATTTCTTTTCCTTGCACTGTGCACACTTCATGCTATGCAGGATTCCTATTCCTGCATCTTTTTTATGGTCCTGATGTATTTCTCAATCATTTAAACCTTGCCTACAGTGAAGCCATGTAACCAGAGATTTTCCTGGTTGCATAATGTCCAGTGTGCTCCCATTGAAATACAGGTGCCCATGCAGGTGGTCCTTGTATCTTTTACCAAAGGAGCATCACCTCTTTCCTGTAAGGATTAAGGTGGATATGACCAATAATATGGATTTAATTAATTAATATCTATATAGAAATCCAGTGAGTGAGGCAGGCAGTAGAACTTACTACTGACTGCCCGTCAGTCTGTCAGGTAGGAGAATAATCCAGCTGTAAACCCCATCTTGTAACCATAAAATCCTACAAATACAGAACTATGGCAGGATCTAAAAGAAAAAAAATTAACCACATGACTGGTACTTTTCATGTCATGTAACCCAACATGAGAGGTTTTTTGAGAAGATCATGAAATCTGTCCCCTCTTAAAATTCAGTGGCTGCTCTGCTGGCAGAAGCTACTCTTAGGAGGTCAGATGCACTGCCTTGGGTTGCACTCTTTCTTGGAAAAAAAAGCCAGTCAGCACTCAGAAAACAACTGGAATAGTTAGGAGAGAGGCATTTTTCTCCTCATCCTCCTCCATACATAGAAACATGTATAAACATACACATTTACACATACATATCTATACATAGGAGAGGTACAGGGCTGTGTGTGTATAAATAAGCTTTGCATGTAACAACTATTCCATATTTGCTAGGAATTTCAGCATGATCAGGAATTCAGTGTAGGAAAAAAAGAAATCAAGAATTGCACAGAATGAAGGCATTTTTTCCTGCACTTAAAATATCACTGAGTTTTGTGTAGATGGAGAAACTCATTCTGGAAATGTCCGGTTTATTTGTAGCCTCTAGAGGGCTCCTGACACCTACACACTGTCAGGGTTACCCGTGTGTGCAGGACTACGGAACTAAAATAACAGATATGGTAGAGAAAATGAGAAATTAATTTTAATTTTAGTTCTTTTGGTATAAGATCAGATGAGTTTAATCACAGAAAAATTCGGTTAGCATGAGGGGAAGTCACAGTGATTAGACTTGCTAAGCAATCAGATAGCTCTTACTTTAAGACGTCAGTTTTACCCAGATCTAGCTATTATTTGTCATTATTGCTTTTTGTAATTTCTTTGATCTTTCTTTTTATTCTTCTTCATTAATTGATATTGTTTACTGTAGGATGTGTGAGGAACATGTGTACAATAAATGGAATAAGATCTACTTAAAGCCCCTGTGGGTTGTGATTGAAAATATTTGTTACACCTTGTGTAACTCCTCAGGAATGTCTGATCAATATGTCTCCATCATACACAGCCTTTCATGATTAGGACAGCTATTTTTAAGAAAGTGATATATGTTGAGGCACCTTACTTTTATCCCTTTGGCAGGCAGATATGTATCAACATATTCTTTGTGTAACAGCAATGATCAGGGCTCTCCTCAATGCAATATTCTCCTCTAACTTCTCCTTACGTGGTCTAACAGCTTGGGATTGCACAAACATACTTCTAGTTAGTGGCAGAAATCCCTTCCCTTCCTTGTCTGGAGCAGAACTTCAGGTAGCATCTATTTAGTTACGAAGTGTGTCTTGTGGCAATAGGAGGTTTTGGGGCTTTTTCCTGTTACCCTCATAATAAATCTAGCTGCATTACGTTATGATAAGACATTAGGAAAATTTAAATTCTTCCTGAGAGTTCTTCTATTTCACTTTGACTTAAAGTATGTTCAGAAATGATAATATTAATTTTTTTTTTAAATCTGAGCTTTAATTGCAATCCATTAGGCAGATGAGGCCATCAGCATAGCTTCTTATAGCTGAGAGTTACTGGAAAGAAAGTGTGTAGGAAAAAAAGGTGACCACATAAGCCTACTTAGGAGAACAGATGTAATGGAAGATACTGCATTTTTTGTGTCTGACTGATGGTAGATGGAAGATGAAAAATTTTCATTTGTAGTTTCTCTTCTTGGATCAGTTTCTCTGTCTCCACCTTTTTGGTTTTTGTCTTGCAGTATCCTTGGTAATAGCACAGGATTAATTAGCTAATGACACTGAATCCCATGTGCATATGAGGCACCAAGAACCCCCAGCACAGCTTGCTGTATTCTTTGGTTTCTGCTCTCTGCAGGATTAATCACTTTCTTTTTAGAAGTAAAACAGCCAAAGTTCCCTGATGTATTTTTCCACTTCATGTTGATCATTGTTAAGCTGTAGCTTCAGTTATTGCAAATATCAGTGAGTAACCTGAACTAATTGTAAATGGTATTCTGTATCAATTGATTTATGATTTCAAGCCATAATTCAGTATTTTGGTAGTGTGATTCATACAAAAAACAACTCCCCCCTGTCCCCCCCCCCTTACTATATAATGCTGCTCTTCATGTGAGAAAGATTATACTTACTGTGGAGTGAATTTAATGAAATATTTAAGCAATTATTCTAAAATTTAGGACAAACTTCCAATATCATTTGGGAGGCTTTGTAGCTGTGCAAATCCTGCCTGAACCTGCCTGAATCAAGGATCTAGTGTGATAGTTGGCTGTTTCTTTGGGATTCAATTCAATTTCTTGGGTGTTTTTGCTTTTTTTTTTCTTTAGCCCTTGTGTTCAATGCCAGAAAGTGCACCTTCCTTAAGGAAACCTAAGAACCACAGCAGTGACAGTAGCTGTGATAGCGGGAGCAGTGTGTCAGATTCGGGAGAAGAAACTGAAAAGGAAGATCACAATGAAAAAAAAGAGAAAAAAGTGTCATATGATCTTGAAGAAAATAAATACAAATCTTTGGAACGATCAGGTAAATGAAATGATCACTTTTCCAAGTCTGGCACTGACGATGAATCATATGAAATTCTTCAGTCTTTCAGAATTTATCAACCTTTGTATCACAGGGTTAAGCACTGGTTTACTTGTTTCAGTTTCTTTAAAATGTTTTCTAAATTAATAGATACAATGTTATTTTTTGTTTCAGTGGTGTATTGTCTCAAAGAATTTGATAATGTAATTGCACATGTGTAGCGCTACTTCTAAAATGTTATTTTTCATAGCAGCATTTACTTAGCTGAAAACGGAATTGTAGTCAGGAAACCACACACAGAAGCCACATACTTTTTGACCTAAAGAGCACATGCCCTTTCATAAATCTCATGCGTGTTATAGTGGATTGGAGTCTGTGTGATTAAAGGCGAATATGAGGAAGAAATAGATGTTCCTATAAGTATGTAAATTCTGTATTCTTAGGGGATCTGACATGACTGACCTCTACATATATAGTGCATATGTGCACACATTGATCATGTGTGTTGTTAGTTACAAAGACTAAAAAATGGGTGTTAAGAGAATAGTAAGTAATAACATCATTCGTTTAATTTGTCTGCAGGTAGAATGAACTGCAAACCTTCAAATAAAAATGTAAAGTCTCCATCATATTCGTCCCCCACATCATCCACAGGTCCAATAAGGCGTTCTGTGAGCTGCCCTCGTTCCATATCAATACTCACTATGCAGTCCCAGGGAGCTGAGCAGCGCCCTGTTTCAGCCAAAGCATCTCTCCAAATGCAGCGAACATCCTCAGTGAACAGGTCTCACTCTTTAAGTCGTAGCCCATCTTCAGCCAGAGTCTCTCAGACACCCACCTTGGGAACTATGAACTCTTCAGGGGTGAGTTAACACAGCAGTTGCACGCAAAATGTGTTCCATTTTTCTCTAAAACTCAATAAATACATTAGTAATTTTTGCAACATCGGAAAACTTGAGGTACTGTAGTCAAGATTATTTTGACAGACACTTGAGCGTATAATATCTCTAGACCTGTATGTGACATGGGGTGAGTGCCAGCTGTCATGTTTCAGTGTTCCTGGTGCAGCAGTACAGATGTTACATTTTGTGGAAATGGAAATCTTAAGAGTTTTTGTGAAGGGGAAACCTTCACTCCTAAATAGGCTTTTGAAGATACAAAGGGTCACTACCTCTCTTAAAAATTTCCTGTGGTTTATTTGGGGGCTGCTGGTTCTGAAATAAGGCTGTTGTACCTACCTTCAAAATCTTTACAGTGACAAAAATACATCCAGATTTCAAACCCAATGTATAATCCAAGGGTAAATGCGTTGTGCCAGAATAAAACATTAGTAAGTCTTTGTATGGCTGTCCATTGTAGAAGAAGGTGAGATTAATTTTCAACCTATATTGCACTATTTTGCGTGTGCTATATCGCTTCAGTAGAGCTCTACTTCCAAAGTGAACAGCTGAAAATTTATACAGTGCTTGTGGTCTTCAGAGTTTGCCACTGCAGTAACTGACTCAGAAGCCATTTTCTTTTTTTTTTAAATGAAGATAAAGTGTCTTTCATTTGAACTCTCTCCTTGAGACAGGCAAGCAACTAGCCCAAGTAATTACTAGACCAGATTAAACCCTTTTAATTGTTTAGAATTTGTGTGATTAGTTGTACTTTCACAATGTACTTCTGAACCATGTACATTTTTTCATTTTGTTAGCAGATTGTCTTCCTCTTTCGTATCTCCTTCATAGTCCAGGCATTTCTTCTTTTGTGTTTCTATGATGGACCCCATATGTACTTATCCCTAGGCAGCGTTTGCAGGGATCAATCCCCAGCCTCATTCAGGATTGCACTGCGTGCTGGTGCCAGAGTTTTTCCATTCATGCTTTGATGCCTGACCTATATATTTCATCACCCAAATAATTTGTGTGGAGATGGGGCAAAACAAATTGTACTTTTAACCCATATTTGCATCCTCTCTGTATTGTGGTGAGCTTTGGTTGTGAGAAATCCTTTTGTAATGCTAATTAACTTGCTTCATAGTATTTACTATCTCTAATCATCATTTTTATCCGGTAGAACGCTCATTGTCTGTTTTGCCTGTGAGGCTTTGTCTAAATGATGAAAAAGGATCCTTTTAAAATTGTGTGCTGACATCTTGTGAAATACTCCTTAACATGGTTTTCCATCTTTAAAGTCAGCTAATAGAATTGGAAAGACATTAAGATTGTGTCTTCACAACAACGTGTTAAAGGTATTTTTTATCGCATTAGCTATCTCAAGTTTAAAAAGTACCCTTTTATCATCACGATGTACTATGAGAGTTTAATGAGACAATGCTAGTATAGATTTTTCTATTCACATTAACTTTATATCAAATACAAATTACTGAAAGATTAAAAGCAGTCTCTTACCATCTGACGTTAAAAATGGGCTACTGGCTTAAATTAACATTAGTAAGAAAGCATACTCTCTTTTTCATTGAGAAAGCTCCACCACAGAAATGATCTTGATGTGCAGAACAATTGCATTGGGTGATAGAGCTTAGGTCATGCTTCCTAAAAATGATGTGAATAAAATTACTTACAGAATGGATAAGAACTACTCATAATTTAGCACTGTATTCTGAATGGAACTCTGTTCATAATTATTTTTGCAACTAAGAATAATGTAATATATATTACTGCTAGAATAACATTAAAATTGATAAACTGTGACTTACTAAGAAGAAATCATTTGTGCATGATAAAGTGTTAGTTTAGCTATCCTTTGGGCAAGAAAAGAGCAGTACACTGCCATTTTTGGAGTCTGCTGAGATCCAAATGTTTTAAAGCTAGGGAAACAAAATTTAAATCACTTACAGTTGGGAATTACAGACATACTCTTACAGGAATTATAAACAAAAGTGGGTTTGAAAATATTTGCTATCTTATTATTTCAGCCACATTAACATGTATCAAATAGCAAAGTATTTTTTTGTGCTTGAAAATATTTATCACTCAAATAAAAATATCCTTAAGTATTGTAGTTGTTACAAGATACAAAGGTTGGAAGTGCCTAAAAATTTTGGATTTCACTCTTGAAAAACATTAAAATTAAGCTGACTTGGTCTTGCAAATGTGAAAATACAAAAGTATGTGAAAGTAAAGAAAGAGGATCAGAAATACTTCTGACTAGTGTGTCATGTTTTAAGGAAGACCCCCTAAACCCTCCAGGGATGCTCTTCTGCAGGCACTGTAGGGGTTCAGATTAGTGTTGGTGTAAAAAGCACTGATATTTTAAACAAAACTCTGGACAACTGAAGACACTGTCAGACCCCTTAATGACTAAAGTAGAAAGAAAGTGTCCTTTTTAATGCTTCCTGAAATCTTGGCCCTGTGATATGTTGCCAGTTTATGTTAAATTGTTGAAGTGAGGAACTGAAAGGATGCTTTTTTATGACTAATAATATTTTTCATTATGTTGAGTATAAAGTCAAAGTCTGAGATCTCAGTTTCAAATTTATTCTTTAAATTGTGGGCACCATAAATATGGAATATGTGTTTGTTTATTCTATTTCAAACAAACTCACATTTAAACTGTTTTTCTTGGATTTCTTGGCAACACTAAATAATGGTGATGCATTAACGTAAGTGATATATATTAGTTCTGTATTAGATAATATGTCTGTGCACTTTAATAATATATTTTATGTCACTCTACTTAGAATTTTTTTTGTCAAGCAAACATCTTTGTAAAGTGATTTAATGGCACACTTGAAATGTTTTCCTCTGCTTCGTGTTGGCTTTTAGAGTGAGTCTTTGCTGCAACAGAAAACAAAAGAGCAAGAAATTGCTTTGACAAAAGAGACTCTTCTCCTTATCAATGACTTGAGAATCAAGTTCCCAGGAAAAACAAATGAAGAATCTGAATTAATTATAGAAGATGTAAGTATCTATAAATAAGAAAGAAGAACAGTCTAGACACTGTTTAGGCTACTGAAATGAAGGAAAGTAAAAAGCTTGATCTATGATTCATTAGCTCCTGTGGCTCTAAAACTTCCAGAACTCAGGATAACTCAAAAGATTTTGAAAGCTTGGAGCTTTGCATACTTTCTGACCTTAAAAGAGCAGCACTGAAAACATTCCTATGTCCTTATAAAATATATGAGAAATACGCAGGAGGGTTAGGAAAATTCAGTTTTTCATTGTAGAGGAAGTTCAAACTTTTAAGTAAGCTGAGAAGAATGTTACAATTCATATTTCATCTGATATTGTTAAAACAGATCGTGACCTGTTTAACTTGCTCACAAGCAGGCATACTACAGAACTCAGAATGGTATGCTGCAGGCAGAATGGAGCTTTGAGGGTCATAAAGAACACCAGTCACATGCTTTTTGGCTCCTGTAGTCTACCAAGTTAGCCTTTCTCACATCCAGCATTGTCCTGAGCCTTGTAGTTTGGTATTAAAGACATGTGAAACAATGCCCAACTAAAGGTCAATTAAACCCCAATACTTAATATATGTAAGAAGAAATTACGTGGTATCTGAATACCTTGTAAGTATTTAATGCAAAGAAGCTAACAGGATGGAAAAGAAGAAAATGAAGACAGAAGTTCTCTTACCAGTTTAGAAGAAAAATGAAAGGATTCAAATTAACACCCGTGTTCTGATGTAGTGAGCACAGTCCATGGTGTGTTAAAATTTATCTGATTTATTATCTGGCCAGAAATGTCCTGAGCTCTGTGAGCTTTCAGAATGTTGATTATGTCTCTAGTAATCTCTGCAGTTACACTGGAGTGGAAAGGAGTTCTTCTGTAATGATGGTTGATTTGGGTGATGCTGGAAGGTAGCATTCACAGCCAGCAGATTGGACATCTCAGAAGCAGCACTAAAATGCTTCATTGAATGTTGTCTCTGATGCCCGTGAGCAGTTCTGTGCGAGGGGCTGCGAGTGCTCCATCTGGCGGTGCTTCCTCACACGGCGCCAGCCTGGTGGGACACGCACCTTCCTATGGCAGAACTCTTAAAATTCGTCTGGCCACAGCCAGTTCCTGATGGGAAATAATTCATACGGAGGAAAATGAGTCCTGGTATATTGGTTGCTGGTGAGCCAGAACTTGTTGAAGGTCTGGAGTAGAATAGAATGATAAAATAACAAAATGAGAATAAAAATGTATGTTCACAGCTTGAGCTATTTTGGTAGCACTTAGATTTTGTGAAAGGAGAGTGTTGCAGTTCATATATGATTATTTATAGAAAGGATGGTTTCCAGGTATGTCTAATGTCCCTTATGCAGCAAAACCCCTCACTATTTAAATAGATCAGCAGTTATGCATTATTGAACTTGCTACTCTCAAGAAATCAGAGCTGAGTCAGTCAAGACAACTCTCTAACTGCTTTGTAGTGTATGATTGTCAGAATCAGGTAGAAAAGAGGGTAGGATTGAACTGAAGCATCACATAGATCTTTGCAAATGTTGCCCCACATACATTTGCAAATATTTAGCTATTTCTTTTAGAGAAAACTTCTCACGGCGGTCTTTAAGATGCTCACGTCTTTAAGCATTAGGAGTGCTCATGAATGAAAGACCAGCTTTCAGTTGTTTTCATGTGTATTTTTTATCTTGTGTTTTACAATGACTACAGATTATGGATAATTGGAAGTATCATAAAACAAAAGTGTCATCCTATTGGTTGGTAAAGCTGGATTCAGCAAAGCAACGAAAAGTAAGTGACATATTTCATTTTTGTAAGGTCATCGAAAGCAGATGCATAGCAGTGTTTCTGCTGGTGTTTAGCAGTAGCTCGAAGTGACTTGAGATGCCAAAATACTGGTTATTGATACTAACATAGATATGCATTAATTCTATTGTAGGAAATTATGTTGCTCTATGTTTGGAGAAGCATGATTGTTCTGGATTGTAATTTAAAAGTCAATTTCTCAAAAAATTAGTCTGCTGAAAGAAAAGCAAACAAATAAATGACTAGTGTTTAAATACCTAAGTTTTCGCAAACATTCTGTGAAGTGTATTCACTCAGCAGATTTGATTGGTAAGGGCTACACCAGTCAGCAGTTTCAGACCAGGCATATTAAAACTCCATTAGAAGTAGTGATACTGCACTTGGATGTTTGAGTATTTAACCCACAGTATTAGAACAGATCATGTTGAATAAAAAATGGGCCTACCAAGCAAAGAATTTTCTCCTCGAAGCATTATTTCAGAAAGCCTCCAATACAGGGTGGTTCTGCCCTTTATTTGACTGGCAGTCATGTTAAACCAAGGGCACATGTACAAAGTCAGGATGATAAGGATTGATGTGCCAGGTTGTTACTTGCAAAAACTGCACAATCAAAAGTGTGGACTTTTTGCTCTTCTTGTGAGGACATCTTTTAGGACTTTAAGAGACTTATAATTCCTGAAGCACTGGTGAGCCCTTCATCTTTGCTTGCACTGGAAATGATTTGCCTTTTTTTTAAACTGCTTTTAACCTCAATCCCTTCAAGCAATCAGATAGTTATTCTTAGAAGGGTAGTTTATAAAAACGGATTAACTTTGACAATGACATTGCAGCTGAAGACTGCCAAATGTCTTTTGTTGATTTGAAAGAAGTATGTTTTATATTCCAATGAGGTGGGTGAAGGAGAAGTGAGCAAGGTGGAGAATATTTATGCAAGTAAGGAATCTGTCTCAAAGGTACCTTTCGCAACTTTGTGAAATACAAAACAGAGTCTCAGTCCCCTTCACTCACTTACTGGGAAATTCTAACAGACAAGAAGAAAATACCTGGGCAATGTACTAGATTTCACTGTGTTCATCCCTGACAGCTGTATTTGCTTAACAATTATTCAACATGATGTAGAAAAATTAAACTTAGACTCAGATTCTTAGTGTGTAATATTCTGTCATTACAGCATGAGTACAGGAGGCATTCAGAAGCAAGCTGAGAGTAAAGCAATTAAATAAATTCATGTTAAAAAGAAATTTAACCTCGAAGACTTTCAAGAAAAAGAGGTTTTTGTATGGGAGGAGTTAGGACTCCTTCATGTTGCATCACTTTACATAATTTCTTTAAAAGTGTTTTGATGGTTACCAGAGTGTTTTGAATATGCCCTTTCATAACATCTTGTTCTGTTACACTTAGATAATTTGTTTTGTTAAAGTAAATGATGTAAATTAAACAGAAAGATGAAGGCAAGCTAGGGAAATTAACTTAGAAAAATGAAGATTTAGGTTTCATGAAGTTCCAGCACTTGTGCAATGCCTTGTCTTTTTTCTTAAATGGATGATTTTTTTTTGCCATGTTTGCAAATTAAGGACAATTAACTGGCACATTTCCTGCTCTGGCATATTGGCAATATCATCACAGTAAAAACAGCAGGAAAGAAGTTTTTTCCAGAGTACCTGGCAGCCTGTGGCTTGCTCTAAAATGTTTAGTTCTTAGTTTTCTTCAACTCCAGGTACTACAGTAAAAGAAAAAGCTCTACACTGGCATTGTTGTTCTTAGCTTATGTCTTTCAGACGAGTGAGTCTATACAGGGTGGAATTGTTCTTTTTCACACCGGGAGAGACTATTAGTCAGTGTAACATTGCAGAGAAATGTGTGGCTGATCCTTACGTGATTGAGGGACTGAGGTGGTTCAGATGGATGTGTATGACCACAGATACTAGCCATGTGTGTGGGAAAGCCTTGGACAGCGAGACATTTGAAAAAGTGCTTGCAAAGCATGAAGACAAAAGGGTAATGCTGCTAAGGAAGTGTCTGAAAGTCTGGGCCTGTTCTACAGGCATGGGGCAGTCCAAAACCTGGGTTTAGCTCCTGCTGTCACTAAAAGAGATCAGCACCCTTAGGTTTTAATATCTTACTCTTTCTATCTCACTCTTTGGGAGGAGGAGGCCATGGGTGTGGGTTTTAGTGTGTTAGACACCTGCATTCATAAAGATTCCCAACAGAGAGGACAGTATTGTATTTACTTTGGGTTATTATGTGCAGGGAATTAGTGCAAAACCTGTGCATGCAGACTAATCCCAGGTCTTCGAAAAGATGGAAATAATGTGGAAATAACATATTAAATAACATTTTAAATAATATGGAAAAATGTATTTCATTAAGGCTCTCATTATTAGATATCTATAGATTTTCTGCCCATTAGGCATACTACACAGCTTCCTTGTGCTATTGCAAGCATTTTGTTTATTTAAGCATTATTTCCTTCACTGCCAGACTATTTATAAACATCAGTTTGTTATGCAGCACCTAAAAATTGCAATTCCACACCGTGCTTCCATACTTTACTGTTCTACTAAATGTCTTCCACCTTTTGAGAGCCAGGATTCACCATGTGAATCAGTTTGTCATACATACCTGAAAGTTTCCAGGGGAAGAATTGTACCTTCTAATTTAGAAAATCTTACACCAAATCAGCAAGTACCTTCATCTGTTTACCACCCACTTGAGTCTGATTGGTTTTTGGAAGATGCTGTTATGCAGAAGAGGCAGAGAGGGTGTTTCCTTCAAAGGAAATTTAATTGATTTAACTGACTTCTTTGTTAATAGATTACATACACCGTAGGTTTTTTTGTAGGACAGATTTTACAGATTTTCTATTTAGAGGGCCAATATGGGGCCTAAATACTACTTTGGTCGCAAAACTATTCCCAGACTTATTGGTAGTATCTAAATAGACAGAATCCAAGACACTCTGGAGCCTGATTCTCTCCAGTGATTATGAAGGGAACAGAGAGGACTGACTTAAGAGAATGCCCAGATATTTAAAAGCAGGCATGATGAGTCCCACCTTCCTTCCATGCCCCAGTTCAGTGGGATGTGCACAGGTGTATCCATGAGGACTAATGAGTTGGATGTGCAGCTGTCTAGCACTATATTGAATGCAGCTCAGCCTTTATGCTCTTGCATTTAAATGTAGTCTGTATGTAATAAATCCGTGGTGTGTCTGTAAATGTTCTTATTTTAGACGTCTTGCTGATAATTTTCTTACCTACTGATTTCACTACACTGTCTCCTGCCAGGTACACTAATATGGTTTGACCCTGGGTAATGCTGAGCTTCAACAGACATCAAACCAAGGCAGTTTGTAGTTTTTCAGGACATTTTAGTTCTTTATAAAATAGATGGTATTTTACAAGGGAGTGGGAAAAGGAGATATACAATATTTGGGTTGTTAATTTTGCTTCTAGTCTGTAATTGTGTCCATTTTGTTTCTTTTTACTCTTTCAGTCATTTGAATGAGCTAGTATTGAACTCTGAAAAAATAGAAATGAACTTTTCTGTAATAAAAGAAAATCTTTTTATTTGACTTTACAAAATGTTCTTGACAGAAAGAATATGTAATAAAAGTTAGCTGATGAATGCACAGAAATGAACCATAGACATCTGTAGGAATGTATAGGTATGCAGTCATATGTGTAGGTATACCTGTCTGTGTGTGTGCAAGGGCATCCACCATCAGCTGGGTTTTGGTTTTGCAGCATGTCTTTAATTTACTTGGAATGCTCTTTCCTAGGTTTTGGATATAGTTAGGACAAGTGTCCGTGCAGTTCTACAGCATGTCTGGAAAGCCCCAGACATTGAAAATTTACATCTCTACCGTCTTTTTAACCGTGTATTTAATCGCTTACTTTGGAGCCATGGTCAAGGCCTATGGAACTGTTTCTGTAATTCAGGGTAAGCTGATTTTTCTTTTCTTAGTCTTCTTCGTAACTTCACAATTACAATCAATGCTGGCATACTTTGTTGCTCATTTTCATTCACTAGAATGCTGCAATACATTGAACTTGTTTTAAAAGCAGCTTAAGATATATAGTAGAATTAAATCTAGCAATAAAGGCCAACCATTTTAGAAAGGGAATCAAACATTTAGTAATGTATTTATAAATAAAATAATCTAAGGAAAAAAATAAGGAAAAAAAATGTTCAAAATATTTGAGCCGTAACTCATTTGCTGGATGGTGCATGATTTTAAGGCCACTGTGTCAAGTGTGGATTTGCCATCAACAGAAATCATTGTCATATCTATTTGTGCTCCAGACTCAGAAGGGAAGAGTTCAGTCATAAGTGCAGCTGACGTCTCACGTCAAATGTAATGTCACCTCTGTGATTTACAAATAAACAGTTCAAATTTTTGTTCCTGATTACATTCACTGTTTCCCATACTGGTAGAAAGTTAAGTATATGTGGAATATGAAATGTCCACCCAGAGGTAAGCAGGTGTTTTTGGTTTGGGTAGCAAATACAAGTTTGTTATGGGGAGGAAAAGATCTGGACATATAAGTAAGTTCAATAACCTGCATTTCAGAATCTACATTCCTGAAATCGAAGGCATTGGTACAAATACAGATTTGGGGGGTCATATCAGGGGTATAAAACAATTCCTCCCACCCACCAATTTATTCATGAAATAAGAATACAAATTTTTAAATATGAAATATATTGCATACAAAAAAAGGACATTTTCTCTGTTAGTATATAAAATGTATAAAGAATGGGAGGGGGTTTCATTAGCTTACATAAGGTGTTCTGAGAGATGTATTGAAAATGAACTACAACAATTATTGTGCTGCTGGATATTGTATGTACAAAAGAATCAAGTCAATAGGTTGTTCACATATAGTCATTTGTCATATGTAAAGAACTCACACAATACCCTTGTTAATTGTTTCCCTACAAAATGGATAATAATAATAAGAGGTATCTGAGGGGTCCAAAAGATCAACAGGTCTTTTCCTGTCATCTTCTCATTGCTGAAGGATTGTTGTTTTGCAAGCTGTTAGGAATCTTTACAGTTTTTTCTTTTCTTCATGCTAGCAGAGGTGTGTGAAGTCTTGAGTATAAGCTCAATTCTTTTGTTGTCATAAAATATTATAAGTGGAGCTATCCTTTGACAAAGATTCAGTTCCTTGTAAGAGGAGTTGTTATGTAAAAGATTCTAAAAACACTGTAAAAGTAATATATAAATATCCAGTATGTGTAGCAATCACTCTGCATGTTATATACTTAATACAGGATTCATGGAAGAAAACAAAAGGGCTGTTTTCACCTTGCCCATATGTTGGTTATTCAGTTGCAAGCATCCTTTTTGCCATATAACACGACTGGGAACTCATGACAGCACCTCTGTTGCAGAGAGGCCAGCTTCTCATCACTCTCCCCTATGAGTTCATTGTGCCATTTTAAGGAAGAGATGGGAATAAACTTAGTACATGTGTAGAATTTGGAGAAACATGTTGGGAAAGGGGTATTAATGTGCTGATTCAGAAACAACATTACTATATGAAAATTTATTAAGGAGTGTAGTATGTTCACTATTCATAAGATACATATCTTGGGAGAAGAGTGGAGCTGATGACCTTAAGGTTTCCTCTTGCTGGTTAGAACTCTGCTAGGTATGTGCTATTTTAGTGAAAAGAAAGAACAAAGAAAATCTCTGTGAAAAAAAGGTGATGCAGAGGGTTTCATAATGCTACATTTGTTTTACTGTATAATAAACAATTAAAACTAATAGGAGAAAACTAGTAGAACCAGTTGACTTCGGATGCTTATAAAAAGAGTAACACATAATTGACTGTATTGCACAATCAAGTATAATACTCTTTTTTGTATCTGGTGAGGAGTCTGTGATTTCTTACTAATGTATGGAAGCTAAATTTACAGCATAACCAATTAAACTTAGGAAACAGAACTCTTGATCTCTGTTGATTGCAGTATAATGGAGAATGAACTGAATCTGTCTAATACACAGAGGAGGTTGCACAGGCACATTTATATGACAGCTCATTAAAATTCATGTGTATGTTTCCAAAACTCAGCTTTTGTTATTAGGGTAACTATATAGCACTAGTTCATAGTCAGCCGTGGTTGCAGCAGGCCATATATTTTTGTCACGGAAAAAATGCCTCTAAACTGTCGAAAAGTTATCACAGACTTCAAAGCCCAGAACCTAAGGAATTTATCAGGAAAGTTTCTTCTACAGGATTTCTGAGTTTTATGGATTGAATTATAATATAATTATGTGTAGCAATGTGAATCCGTTGAATGAATGTAATACTTAGAACTTCATCTTGCTACTTTCTGCCAACCATCACATGACTGCATGAGGAAAGACTAAAGACAATAGATTAATTTTCATATAAAAGTACATGTGGACAGTTCCCAGACAGAAAACAATTGAGAAAAATATATTAAGGAAAAGTAGTAGTATGACTCAACGATCTTAAGAGGTCATTTCCAAGCTAAAAGATTCTGTGATTATTAAGTTTGTGAAATTAAACACTTTCGATGTATACAAACAATACTTCTTAAACAACTACGAATAATTATTAAGGAGAAATGCTTGCTTCATTGAAAATTATGTTTGTAATGAAAATTCTGTAGGACTGAATGTTTTCAGCTGGGACATACCATCTAGACAAAGGAGCCAGGCTGACCAATCAGTTGGCTGCACATACAGCTCATCTTTTAGTCATTAATGGTCTTAATTCCATCCTAATCATAGAATCATGAACTCATACAGTGTTAAGGGGTTGGAATGGACCTTAAAGATCAGCTAGTCCCAATCCCCCAGCCATGGACAGGGACACCTCCCACCAGACCAGGTTGCTCAAGGCCTTATCCAACCTGGCTTTGAACACTGTTGGGGTTGGGGCATCCACAATGTCCCTGGGCAATCTGTGCCAGTGTCTCACCACCCTCACAGTGAAATGCAGCCCAATTAAAAAAAATCTCACTAGGCAGGAGTGAGCTTGCTGGTTCTTTGATCTTGTTTTAAGGATGAACTTTATACACTGGCATTGTGAAATCTACTGCTGCTCTCTGTGGGCAAGGCTAAATCATCCTGGATGCTATGTTGAAGCCAGGTGCAGGAAATTTTCCTCACTCTGTGAAGTGCTTCTTTCATACACAAACAAAAAACCTCAAGCTTACAAACCATCTGTGCTGCTGGATAATAATTTTGACCAAGAAAAGTCTTCACAAGCACCATGTTGCCTTTTAAAACAGATGGAATGATCTGTAATTTGGTCAGACAAGAATGTTGAAGTGTATGCAAAGAACTATTTATTGTAGTCTTCTGTGCTAAAACACACCTGGTTTATATTGGTATGCTAGGGTTTGGTGACTTTTTTTTTCAAAGAAAAATGGCATCTTAAGAGAACATAAGAAATTTTTCTATAGATGTACTTTGCAAGTTGCACTTAATTGTAGATAACCAACCCCATGTGACCAGAGGAAATAATAAGTAGCATTTGAATAACTAAACTGAGAGACTCTTGTCATATGATTTTTTGGATAAGGAAGCAGAGCATGTACTAACCTCCTGTAAATTAATTTAATATTTGTTTCTTGGTATCATGTACTTAAAATAAAGGTATTATTATGCCACGTGGACATTTAGAAATAATTTATTACATTTGTTAATTCCTTTAATATCATAATTTCGTTCAGGCAGTAGCCTTTAAAAAGAATGAGTGTTTTTTGTTATTCCTGTTGTAAGACAAATACCCAATTTTGTGACAGTAAATCTTTACATGCTAAACCTAAGTAATGGCTCTGTAAACACTTTAGAGAACAAACCAAGTGAAAAATGGCAGTGGAATTTCCCATATAAAGATTAACTTCTTAATTTGTGTTTTGGACTCAGCATTTGCCAGTATTTGTGTTAAATGGTATAGACCTTTCCTGTACACAGGCAAGGTCATGCTTTTTCTCTTGTTCCTCAGTTGTTAAATCTGATATAAAGCAGTAAAGCTCTTAGATTGCAATTTGTGACAGAGAACATGAATTTGTTTCTTTTTCCATAATAGGAGCTCTTGGGAAACCATATTCAGTAAAGGCTCAGAGGTGGTGACTCCTGAGCAACTCCAGTGTTGCCAACGAATAGTACAGCTTTGTAAACACTGCCTGCTGGTAGTTTACAAACATTCATCAGATTCAAGAGGATCCCCGACTGGGATGAGCCACCACTGGGATGATACAAGGTATAAATTTGAATATTTTCCTTCTAAATTCTAAGTATAAAAGATAGTACTGGAACAGGTTTCAGTCCATATTGCTACCACTAAACTTTTAAGTCTGGTTCACTCTGTATTTAAGAAAAAAACCCAGCAAACTCCCCAACATTTCCCTTGCTCATGACTTTCAATCATTCTAATTCACTACCCCAGTCATGAAGTGCTACCAAAAGAAAACTTGACATACACATCTTGTGTGAAAGTACCCTTATTAAACTCTTGATTGCCTACTGCCTAAATAGCTGCAGCAAAGGCTTTCCATAAAGTGAACTGAAAATTTCCTTTCTTCCCCTTCCCAGATCCCTCAAAGTCACTGTTTCCAGATTTGCATTCCTAGAGGTATCCTAACATGTCAGATACTTCTGGCTTCACATGCGCAGTGGGATGCTATAGGGGCACAGCTCCAGCCAAGGGTCAGGTAAGTGCCATCTGATTTACTGTATTGCACAGTTTTGCAAAGTTGATTTCCAAAACCTATAGAATGAAAGTTTTATTATTCCATCTTACAGAGCATAAATATATTTTCAAACCTTGCAAAACAGCATCATATAGTAAAAGAATTATTTGGCACTTACCTGATTCTCCATTGGCTGGTTTAGTTCCCCAACTGGATACAATAGGAGTGATAATATTATCAGTATAGGGATTACTGAGAATGCTCCATCTGTGGCAGTCAACAACATGCAATTCAACAGTCATAGATGGAGAATTAAATGTCAGTTTTAAATTACTTAGGATCCAAATTCTATTCCATTTTAATTACTGTGTATATAAAGTTACAAATGCTTTCTTTATATAAAATATCTTACATATATTATTACATAGAAGGGCTTTGTGAGTTAAGTATTATGTGAAAAACAAATTTTTGATATATTATCTGTTAAACTTATTTTATGACTTAATTGCTGACTTATATCTCAGATTAGTTATTTGATACACTGGACCCATGTGTTATTGACATGTGGATCTTAAGACACTCTAACATAATTTAAAGCCAAGCAGAAACTGAATTTGTTTGATCCCAGCAAAAGTAGAAATATGTTAGCCACAAACCAATCGTATTCAATATTAACATCTACTGAGCTATAGCAGGAGTATGGTAAAGTCATTTGGATTAGCTAAGACTAGAAAACCTTGAAGTTTTTATTGCCTTTACTGTTAATACTGCAGAAAATTTTACATCCTGACCAACCACAAACTATTCAAACTGATCAGATTACTCTAATGTACTTAGCTAACAGGCTTGCATTTGGAATGCAATGAAAGGGATGGTCCAAGAGAACTTTCTCGTCTCCAGTTGCTGTATTCCTTTGGATGCTGACTGGAAGTTATTAATAAATTTCATAGGCCAGAGGAATCTAAGCCCTCTGTACCCTAAATATCAGGAATGGAGTGTCAGGACAACTCTGACTGATCAAAATTACAGTTTTTATATTAGTCTCCATAAATGTTTCATCTATACATGGATACAGCAATATGCCAGTTAACCATGATATTCTGAATCTGTGAAATGAAAGACACGTATGGAAATAAAGGCTCTTGTCTGTTACTGCCCACAATTGTAAGGGTAAGGAACTACTTTTCTAGAAATGGGAGAACCACAACACTATTTCACTTTCCACTTAGGTTTCTGTTTTTAATGAATCTCCACTACTAGTAATAGTTTTCGTGACTCTCCATAAAATTGTATGGAGCAAGAAGGTATCAGAATGTAATGTAATAAATGTATGAGAAGTCAATTTTTTCAAGACTTTATAAAATCTAATTTGAAGAACTTTGTTTTTTCTGAGCACATACCAATTTTTTATTTTGTTTTTGTTTAGGAAACAAATGTTTGTGAAACTAAAGCTTTCACAGTTTACAAATAGATACCTCTTTAGCTGGGAAAATTTATTTGTACAGGGAGAGATAAAAAGATAATGAAAACTGCCACAGAGTTTTTAATAACTTCTCAAATTTCTTTTTCAATTCTATCTCTTAACTGCAGATCCACTAAATAAATAAAACATTAGGACTGCTCAGAAACTATACCAAAGTCTCTTAAAAAAATTAGCTAAAATCAAACTGTGTAAAAAGTAATAAGTTAACCTGTGCTACAAAATAAAAAAAAAGTCTACCACTAGGTCCCTATAGTTTTCTAAATGCCCTTATCTATTACATGGCATATTCTCTGGGAAGTATTAGAGTTCTTTACTGTATCATCAAGCAAAAGTAGGACTTGGTCTGGTGACATAGTCAACTGTCAAGCTCACCACCAACCCATTCCAAGTCAGACTTTATTTTTTCACAAATTGTTTAAAAAATATATTGGTGATAAAGATTTTCTCAAGCTTAAACAAAGCACATGTGTACACTTTCTTGTATAGATTGTCTCCCCTTGACCTGTGCCACTGTTTCTATCCATGAGATCAGTCTGACCAGTCTTTTAACTTGTTTGTCATGTATCAATATGATTCGCTAGAACTGCACAACAATTTTAAGCAATAATTTGTACAATGTGTTGTGTTAATCCATCCTAACATTGACATAATTCATTGTGAAATTCTGATTTGGTATGGATGTTATTTTTGCACACTTAATTGACTTCAACAATTAACTATTAGGTAATTATAGCATGAAAATATTTAGGAATTAATATTAGGCATATGATAAACTATTGTTTGTATTATTAGATGAAATAAAAGTTGCCTGAATTTAAAAGGTAAATAGTCACCGATGTGAATTACTAGGTTGTAGGATCATTTCTTCCTGTACTACAGTAGTGATGATAACATCTTTTCTTAGACCATTAGAGCTGCAAACCAAAGCTGAAAATTGTTTTTGGTCTCTAATCAGGTTTTTTTTTTTACAATCTAACTTTTTATGAGCTGGTTAATTTCATTTGCAGTTTTTGCCGAGTTTAAATTAAACAGGATTCTCTTGTTTACACAGGATTCCATTGTTTATTTATTTCATGGCTTGAAACATAAAGGACTAGAAAGATGTTTGATCCTCATAAAACAGAGTTTTAGATTCCTTTTCTGAGTTAGCTTGTGCCTATTGCCCTCTGTGTTTCATAAATAGCATTTACTGTACTGACTTTCCTGCATACAACTATTATAAAGTCTGGCACATTAACAATGAATTCTTTTGCTCTTGAATGTTGCTTTGTCTGTAAACATTGCTGTATTTTTCATATCCTTTCTAGGTATTTATTGCCAAGACCTTCACTGTTCATCCTGAAATCATCCTCATCCAAACTTAGCTGCAGTTCATCCGGAATGCCTCGCCCTAACATTTTGTTCACACACAGATACAGTCACTTGTGAAGTAAAAGGAAAATTGCTTTTGTAAATAATAGCACTCAATTTCTTTTTTTTTAATTTGTGGTGGAGCTAAACATAAGCACTGTTAAATATTTCCTACCATCATATTATAATAAAATTTAGCTGAAAACCTACTGTAAAAGCATAGCTTTTCTGGGAACATAATGAACCTTGTTAAGTTGTTTACACACACACGTGAATGTGTAGATCTTACTAGGTTTATAAGTAATTCCTTCCTACTAGAAATGTTATTTTTGCTGCAGAATATATAAAATGGAATTGTTCTTGGAGATTCTATTACAGTATTACATTATTTTGTAAGTACAATACTTTGACTTTAAAATTATTTATTGTAAACTATATTATTTATTGTCTCAAATGTAATTTATCCTTTAACAAAGCAGATAATTAAAAAAATCTAGTAGAACAGTAAAACTGTAACAGTTATCAAAAATAGTCTGATCAGTTCTTGAACCTGTTTAAAATAAACCCCAAAACTCTGTAAGCCAAACCTAAAGCAAACATATTTTAATTTCTCCTCTGAAATGACAAGATCTATTTAATGCTGCTATTTTTCTTAAAGGACATGATGTATCTTTTAGCCAAAGTGAAGGCATCTAGTATGCAAACAGTAAAATATCAGTTTAGGCATTCACTTCCTAATTGGATTCTCATAATAAAATGGAAGCCAATGTTTGTTTCCAGGTTTTCATTCACATTACCTATATCCTGTGCCTTTAGGTTTCCTTTGGGAGCAAGCACTCATCCTCAGCTTGCACTCGCATGCATAGTTTTTCTGTTACACTGCATAAGTGGTAAAGCAGACATTTTTAGGAAATACTGCAGTTGTAATGTATTATTTCAAACTTAAACTAATTGGTTTGTTGTAGTTTTTAGCATGCAATCCAGTACCTACTGTAGAATGTATCTTTGCAGCAGACAGTATTTTCTAGATTGCTGACACCTTTAAATGTTGGAAATGTAATTCATTAGAAAGCTCTCATTCAGATCTAGATTCCTGGGGCTGGCTGAACAGCACAAAACCAAAATGAGCCAGAGCAGGAATCTAGTATTAACAGGATTTGTAGCCTGAAAACATCATTCAGGTTTTGCTACATACAGCCATTCATCCCACCCAGCATTGTGCCATGTGAGCCTTATTCGTTATAGAAATAATTATTAAACAAATCAGTTAATCTAGATTTAAAAATTAATTATGTTTTTTAACTGAGTAAAGAACAGAGTAGTTATTATTTACCAAAGACTTGTGTACTTATCAATCATTTAACCCTGAAATGTGTTTGTAAATTATCAATGCATTTCAGGTATATTTTAAAAATAATTTGGGGGCTAATTATCCTCAGGAGCAAGTATGTTAGTGTTTTTTGATATCCAGCAATTTAAGACAAATTTAAGAGGCTTAAGAGATTTGAGATTGAAGTCGTATGGAAATGATTTTTTTAAAAGTTTTAGTCATAGGATATATAAAAACTAGGAATTCGGTTGAGATTTTTGATGCCTGTGCTGTAGTGCCTCAGCTCTAGAACTGCAGAATATATAACAAGAATGTTTGTAAACAATTGAAAAACTCTCTTGAGAACTGCCAGATCAAAGCAGTCTTTTGGTCTGGTGAAGTATTTTTAATTTTTGTGGTAATACTAGTTCAGTAATATAGTATGTTCACATTAATTGTATATCTCTTTTGGTCCATACAGTGACTATTAAAGCATACTCTGGTTATCTGTAACACCTAATAAAAGCTGTAAATTTTCTCTTCTTGAAGGATGCTTCCATTATATTTTACTTTTGGCCATAAGGATAAGATCAGCTTCCAGCTAAGCTTGCCAGACTCAAACAGAGCTTTAGGGTAGGAGGTTCACGTCTTTTTTTTTCTTTTTTTTTTTTTTCTAAACTTCACCGATTTCTATTCTTGAATGCCAGTGCTGGGCCAGGTCAGTCTGTACAGAATACTCTGCCAAGAGAAAGAGGGCTACTAATCATACTATGGACAGATCTAGAAAAAGAATACATTTAACATGTACAAAAGTGGACCAGATGGTGGTTTACGTCTGACATTACTTAATATATTTGTATTTCTGATACCTTTCCTAAAGTGGTCATGTGTTCCTAATAATGTGTGAATCAATACCTTCAATAAATGTCATGCTACACTTTGCTGCAGCTCCTCAGAACCAGCGTGTGTGCTCTGCGGGTGAATTATGGGCTGCACCTGTAGCCCAGCTCCAAGTAGTGCCGTAGGCGGAAGCATTTACCCCTTTCCTCTGCAAAACAGCAGCAATTTGCTTTGTGATCAGACCAGTGGTCCTAGGGAAGTCTTAATTAGTGGCCTTGAGCTCCTGCAAGCCCTGCTGTGGCAGCACCTGCAGGCTTTTGAGCAGCAGGTCTGCCCACCCCTCATCCTGGCCCCGCCATCCAGGCTTCGCTTGGGCAGCAACAAACTCATCAGGCGTGGAGGTGAGGGCAGCACCCGCAATGCCTTTCGTAGTGTAACGAGATCCCGGGCAGGTTTTCAAGTGCTGTGGGAGCTGTGATGCGAAGCAGAGGAACACTGATAAATGTTCCCAGCGGTCGATCTTTACCCAGTTAAGACGCGAATGGCATAAGGTAATGTGTTGTGTAGCGGTGTATCGCAGCACCCGGAGCGCGCTCTCTGCGCCGCCGGCCCTCGGCACCTGAGGCGGCAGCCCCGGCGCGCCCGGCGGCGAGAGGGGAGCGGGCAGCGCTGAGTTCCTCGTTAAGGTTCATCAATAACGGGACCTCCGGAAGCCCCGCTGGCGGTTAGTCAAAAATATCGCCCTTAATTTTTTTTTAATTCCCGCGACACGGTTTTTACAGTTCATTAGTCGAGAGCGGCTGGCAGCGCCGGCACTGCCCTTTGCGGGTCGGGAGCGGGGCCGGAGCTGGCGGGAGAGGCCGGCGAGGAGGCAGCGCAGGTGAGCAGCGGCCCCAGGCGGCAGCACGAACCGTGCCTCGGCGCTCGTACAGCCCCAGCGTAGGGATGGGCTCGGAAATGCCAATTATTAAACATTACAAAGACTGCACGCCTTATTTGAGGTCCACAGCAAGGAAAATACTTTTTGGAAACCATTGCTTAAATGATGGAGAAAACGTTACCTGAAGCACATCGTAAGGACACCTGTTCCTAGACCTTGGCCTTGGGTTAGTGTCCTGTCTAGAGTGACTGTCTTATCTTCATTATGGAGAAATTAGTCTCTACCTGCTGATTCTCTGTACAGAAAAGTAAACAAATTAATCAGCGTTTAAAATTACATCTGAATGGTTCCTTATCTGGTCTAGGAGTTCTAGAACAAATTCACTTTTATATATAAAACCTTAAGTTTACAGTTTATGACTTTCTCTGGGTATTCAAGTGAAAGCATTGAAAATATGCCCAGAGGGATCTGGACAGGCTGGATCGATTGGCAGAGACCAAGAGTACAGGGTTCAGCAAAGAGAAGTGCTGAGTCCTGCCCTTGGGTCACAGCAAACCTCTGCGGTGGCATGGGCTTGGGGCAGAGTGGCTGGGAAGCTGCCTGGCAGAAAAGGACCTGGTGGTGCTGGTCAACAGCTGCTGGATATGAGCCAGCATAGGCCAAGAAGGTCAGTGGCATCCTGGCTTATATAAGAAGTAGCATGGCTGGCAGGACTAGGACAGGGATTGTCCCCTGGTGCTTGGCACTGGTGAGGCACCTCGAGTGCTGTGTCCAGCTCTCGGCCCTGCAGAGGAGGAAGGACCCCGAGGTGCTGCAGGGTGTCCAGTGGAGGGCAGTGGAGCTGGTGAAGGGTCTAGAGGGTAAGTCCTAGGAGCAGCTGAGGGAGCTGAGGATGTTTAGCCTGGAGAGGGGAGGGCTCAGGGGTGGCCTTATCTCTCTCTACAGCTCCCTGAAAGGAGGGTGTAGCCAGATAGGGTCAGGCTGATCTCCCAGGGAGCTGGTGACAGGGCAAGAGGACATAGCCTCAAGCTGTGCCAGGGACGGTTCAGGTTAGATATGAAGAGGAATTTCTTGACAGAAAGAGTGATTAGACATTGGAATGGACCTCCCAGGGAGGAGGTGGAGTCACCATCCCAGGAGGTGCTTAAGAAAAGGCTGGACAGGCACTTGGTACCACGGTCTGTCTAGTTGACCTAGTGGTGTTTGGTCATAGGTTGGACTTGATCTTGGAGGTCTTTTCCAGCCTAACTGATTCTGTGGAAAGACTGAATTGCATTGACAGGGATAGCATCTAATTTAGGTGTTAGCAAATATGAGTATTTGCATTGTTAAACATGCATTGTTAAAACAGTTAACTTGAAGCTGTTGCAATGAGAATCCATTTTCAGGAGGAAATAATTTGCTGTTAAATGGCATTCTTACTGGAAAATCTTTCACTCCAGCATTTGCTAAAAACATCTGTAATTTTTTCTGTATGTGGTAAAATTCCCATGTGTTAGTTGTTATTCTGCATCTGTGTTCTTTGTTCTCTGCCAGCCACCTCTGTGCAGTTCCCTACATTATTGAAATCTCTTGTTAACATAGAAGAGTTTTTGTTAGTGTGTAAATACCTGTAGCACTTTAGGACTCTTAAGGAAATGGGGGTAATTTTACCATTTACGTATATGGAACAGAAGACTCTGCTTGTGGGGGATCAAGGCAGATGCATTCTTGATGTTTTTAACATGTTCTCATTTCTTCTTTGAAACAAAGAGCAACACTTTTGCAGAAAGGAAAACTGCTAATACTGAACTGAGTAATGCCCTTCTTTCAGCACAGATGCTATAGCTTATGCTATAAAATAATGCAGTTAAGACTACTGTGCATGGCCCCAAGTACCCACCGAGTGGGTCAGCCTGCTTTTAGCACCACAGAGTGAAGTGCAGCCCGTGGCTGGCTGAAATGGTGGCTGACACGGGTGCCCAGAATCCCCTCAGCATGCCATGCTGGCTCAGGTGGCTGCACAGCAGTCGGTCTGCTCTGCACTGGCCCCTGTCAGGACTTATCAGCAGCATTATGAAGGGTAGGGGAGCGTAGGGAAGTGACCCCTGTCTGCCCTTCCCGCCGTGCCCTTGCAACACCACTGCTCCCAGCTCCTGTCATGCAGCTCTGCTGAGCACCAGCACACAGAGTGCCACGGGAGTGATGTCTGTCAGCATGGGCAGCCCACTTGATGCAAAGCACTGCCTTTCAAGGCTGAGGGTGGCAGTCATAAAGTAGATTGGAGCCCAAAAAGGGTATAAGAAGTAAGGGGATCTGGTGAGAAAAAACATTATCCTGGAGAAGGTTTCATATTAAAAGTTTTCCTTGTGCCCATCTTTGTGGAAATTATTTGCTGTTACGGCAAATAATTCTGCCATGGCAGAACAGATTGTTTCACCTAATGCTATATATAATTTTTAGCCAAGTGTCACAGGGTCATCTGACTATCCTACATCATTATACCCAGTCAGTTGTTCCTGACAAAATTCCCCACAATCCACTGTCTCTTTTGGAAGCTTATCAGAAGGACATAGAGGACCTTATTTTCTAAATAGAAGCTTTCAATTTCAAGATTAAAAAAAATAGGCCTTCAATATTTGTATTTCAAACTTCTATGTAGTCCACAGATTTCTTGATCTGACCTAGGTATCACAATATCACTCTGGCTGTCCTTTCATAAGAGGGATGGGATTAATTTACTTTGCAAAGAGAAATACAGCTCTGAGTGACATGCAAGTGGACTTAGTAAAGGTGCATCTGGCACAAGAATAGACAAATATGAGAACTCAATCTGTGTTTCCAGGAGAATGCACCTGTGCTCCAAGCAGCCCTTGTGTGCAAGCACCTCTCTGCTGAGTGGTCTTGCTCAAAACTGAAGTTGCTTCCTCACAGCTCTGACATTGCTCGCTCTTCCAGGGACTTGTGGGTCACATAGAGCTACAGGCTTCATTAGTTCTAGTGTTTGGTAAAATAACTGATGTTCAATATCCCTTACAAAGGCATTAAATTTGTCAAACAACTAAGCAATGAGACAGACAACGAGAAGTAGTACAAACCTTCCTGGGCAGAGATCTGGACTCTTTCTGGTAACCAATGAGCTGGGGGGCACTGTGCAGTCTAGACATGTTTTTTGAAACTGAGCATGTTGGTAAATAGTTGGCAATTGCAATCTCAGAGATGCATAAGCATTGGAAGAGTTGGGCTTTCCTCCACCCCACCTACCCTTTCCTGTTCAGCCCTTTTAGGTGATTGCAGGTGTTCTGCTGAGTCAGGCCTCTTCCCTCCCCATGCTGGGTTTGTACTCTTCATGGGCATGAGCTGCTTTATCACAATCATGTGGGATTCAAGCCATCTGATTTCTTTTATTCTGTTTCAGAGACTCAGCAAAGTAGCTCATCAAAATGGCACAGTAGTAGAGAAGTGTGCTGTGGGGCAGTTTAACTTCAGTCACGCTGTTGGTTGCTTTGGTGTTTAGTATGTTATGCAGCCAGTAGCAACTGAGAAATCTTACTGGCATGGTGAAAAATATGTTCCTTTGGCACTTAAAATAACTTGTACAAGTGTTGGTAAAATGGACCTGACAGCATCTTTCCAAAGTTTAATTCAGTTAATCTGTGAGATGGTTTGCCAGATTAATCAGAATGACTGCCTAAAGCTGTGTGGTTGGGTTATACTCGCTAAACTTGACCATGTGGCACACCAGACACACAGTTGGTGCTTTCCTCTGTTTCTGTCTGCAGAGGATTCAGTGTGTATGTTCCTTTCCTGTCACCATGGCCTCTGCTTTTGTTTTGAAACACAGGAATCCCTAACTTCCTTCAGCGGTGACATGCCCTTTGACCAACTGAGAAGCCAAATGCTTCACTCCACAGGTGTGCCACTGAGTATGACAGTACTGGTCACAGCTGGTGAATAACGGGAACATAGCTAGCAAGAGAATTCTTCTGAAAAGCAGGTTAAGTGCAGTAGTTCTGTACTTGCCATCTTCCAGGCTGTTGGTGTCTTCTCATACACGTTGTGGCAGCTTTCAGACTAGGGTGGCTGTTCGCTGTGGTAGAGGAAGTTGTTGCTAACTCATACTGTTCTTCCTAAGCTGGGACACTTTGCAGGTTTTCTTCCCTTCCTTCCCTCCACCCCTAGCCCACTCAAGTGGAGGAAACAGTAAGCTTTGTATATCTTACAACTTCCAAATGCTAGCAAGTCTGAGTTTGAGGAAAAAAGCTTTAATAGAAATATAAATCAGCATCTGATGTGAAACTGTGTTCAAACTATCCAAGTATATGTTCTTATCTATGTTTGAATACAACTCTTTTACAGAAAACATGTTTCAGTTGCCCAAAGGGTATCTCGTTATTATACTCTGCAACACCTCTGCCTGTTGTATATCTTCTTTCAAGTACACCAATTCAAGTATTATTAATGGTAATAGAAATCCTACTTAGGATTAGAATGCTGAAGTAATTGGATGTCTACTCTTACTTGAGAAACACCTATGTTGTGAAGAGGCTTGGCTCTCAGTCAAGCTTTTGCAGTGATTAGATCAATTTCACAGCAATTTTTTTTTCTCCTGTGCAGGCTGGAACCACACGGTGAGGATAGCTTTACTGCTTGTTATAGTCAATTCAAGTAAATAAAGTTGGTATACACATTTCTGTGAGTTGGCAGCCATATAACTTGTTCTACAACTCTAGAAGGACAACTGTATTTTTTTTTTTGTATCAACAATAACACAATCCAGTAACTCTAATATGCATATTGTCATGTCAGCATTTTTGTTATTTAGGAATTTGTACCTCACCTGAGTTGCAGCTTAGCTTGCAGAGCCTCAGAAGGAAGTATAACATTTTAATTATTTAATCAACAATAAATTGTACTTTCCTGTGTAGTGCTATTGCGTTTTATTCTTTTTAAATAAAATGTCATGTCTTTCAGATGCAACTTTCATTGCACACCTACTAGTGAGTCTCCTCTGTCTAGTAATTGTAGTCCAGCAGTGTTCCTTTCTTGTGTCTGTACACCTACAAAATTCAGTATCAAGGTTTGCTATCCTGTGGGGAGAAAGAGTTTCCCATTTTGGTCGTGTTGGTCTTAAACTACTGAGTGTTGAGATTATTTCCAGTTCTTTATGTGGAAATCTGACAGCAATGGAGCCATGACAGAGCACGGAGGCACCGCAGGCTGCGATCTCCCGGTGCCAGTGCTGCGCTCTGCCTCTCCTCCCGTCCTCAGCAGGTGTCAGTGATGTCACCTGTGTCTCTGGAACCAGCGTTCCCAACAGCAGGGCTGCTGAGAGCAGGCTCTGTGTCAGGCAGAGAAGTCCTCTTCCTCCCATTCCTCTAACATTGGGCTTTGTTTGTGTTTTAGCTCTGTAAGTCTGCACGAGCAAGCTTATAAAAAATAATCCTCCTCTCTGAGCAGGGAGGGCTCTCAGCTTGCAGGTTTTGCTTGTTCAAAACATTGGTGAAATAATCCATTTCCAACTGCAAGCCCCTCAGCACACAGGACTAAGGTTTTGTGGCTCAATGGCAGTAAAGGAATTACTTTAGCACTACCAATGATGATTTTTCTTACTTATTATTGTTATTATTTTAATTATTTTCTTAAAAATTATTGGAGAAGACTTTTTCCCAACTTAAACTTTTCTTGTTGCCAAGGCCAAGTGCGAGAGCAATCTAGTAATAATTACCCTGGCCTTTTTGTACTGATAATTATTGTTCCTGGGAAAATTTTCTTCTGCAGGATTTAATTCCTGTTAATGCTCTTTAATCAAATAATGAAAATGACCCTACCCTTACCTAACTGAGAAGCAATTCTTAAGATAGAAGCAGATTTTGACACATTAATGTCAAGTGGTTTGGTGTTTGTTTTGTTTTTTTAAAATTATTATCTTGTGTTATGTTATTAGGTGGAATATGAGGGCCAGCAGCATTTGTGCCATCACAGGTTGTCAGACATACCTACAAAAATACAAATCAAAGGTGCTTTCCTTAACTTTTCTCCTTTTTAAAAGCAGTTTGCTTTTCCTATTTTTTTTGTGTTGTGTGGCATCACATGAAAATTGCACTGTTAGTATCTTTTATAATGCAGCATAAAACACTAGTGTTATTCAGGAGCCTGAAATGTCACTAACGTGTGACTTGCATGAACTAAGTATGTCACATATAATCTGGGGATTAACTTGCAAACCTAGTTCTTGTCATCTTAGTGATATGGGAATCTTGCATTTGTCTGGAAGAGGAAAAGGTAGATTATCAGAGGTATAGAAAAGCCAAGTATTTTCTAATTACTGCTCTAGTTAAGGAAGAAAAACCCCTCTTGAGCTGCCCCCAAAGGAGTTCTCTAGTTTAAACCAGTAATTGCAATTAAGAACATCAACTAAAAGAATTACATAATGCTGCTCCACTTTGCTATTAAAAGCTTAAACTTCTTCTCCATTAAAATTGAAAAAAGGGGGAAAAATCCCAAAAGGATTTAATTAACTACTAAACTTCAGTATTTATCAACTGTAGAAATGATTTGATTTCTGTAGCAATAGGATATAAATCAACTTGGAGATTTTAAAGATCAAAGTTAGAATAACTGCAAAAAAACTGATCAGCTATTTATTTATTTATATTTTTAATTGAATTTTTAAAGCTCAGTATTTCAGGATATTTTTTCCCCACTTACTCTGGGTTATTGGAATTTGGTGTTTAACCCTGCATTTATTCTGTAAACTGTAAATTAAAAGGCAAAATAATCTGTGTGACCCTTAATAAAGCCTCAGTGGTAGAAAGTTGCTCTCAGATATATCAGCTGTGTCGAGGGACTGTAGCCACCAAATTTCTGCCTTCTGTTCATGTTTGGGCTCAACTCTAACTGAAATAATTTCAATTAATGTGTTATTCAGATCAGCACAGTGAAATGAGTGGTCTGACCTGTACAGGGTCATGGATGTAACAGGCTGCATCCCAACAGCTGCAGATGTTAGCAAGCATTAGACCTAAACTTGCGCCAAGTGTTTGAAAATGAGTTCTTACACGTCAGAGTGCAGTTTTAAAATGTGTTTCCTTGTGTTGGAGTTGGTCTCACAAGTGATAAATCACTATCTGAGGGCACCAGAAAGCAAAAGAAAATATTTGTTCTGAGTTAGTTTGTGGGAATTCATACACTTTTTCTTTAGAACAGCACTGTTTTGCCTAGCTTGAAGTGATTGCGCAACCCCCATCGAGGCAAGCAGTGTTCAAGTGAGAAACAAAGAATTATGGATGTATAACAAATTGCAAGAGCATCCTGGGAAAACACATGACCAGGGAGTGTAGATATCAAACACTCATCCACAAAGTTCATCCTTGTGCTGAGCCCAGGTATCTCCTTGGTTTTTGCCCTGAGGCACCCTGAGGTAGCAGCAGTCTGATGCTAGGGTTGAATAGGGTTGAAGGGGCTGAGAAGTGCTGTAGCAGATAATTTCTCAGGGTTCTCCCATAACTCTTCACATCCCTTGTTTTGGGGGTGTTTAGCCTGGAGAAAAAGAGGCTCAGGAGGGAACTTATTGCTCTCTGCAATTACCTGAAAGGACAGGTAATTGGGGAGAGCAGTAGCTCAGTCTCTTCTCCCAGGTGATAAGAGGAGAGAGCCTCAAATGGCACCAGGGGACATTTAGAATGCATATTAGGAAAAATTTCTTCACTGAAAGAGTGATCCAGCATCATGACATGGTGCTTAGGGAAGTGGTGGAATCATCATCCCTGAAAGTATTCAAAAAATTGTAGATGTGGCACTTAGAGATATGGTTTAGTGGTGGACTTGGCAGTGCTTGGACCTGATCATAGAGGTCTTTCCAAGCCTTGACGATTCTATGATTTCACAATCATTCTGTTTCTCTTGATATCAGTTTCCATTATTACATCTTATCTGACATCCTGTCCCCTGAATTACACCATTGTTTTGATTCTGTTGTATGTTGCAAAGATGCATGTTTGGGCCTTTAGTTAAAGCAGCTACTACAATTTCTGCTCCAGAGGTGTGTGGCTGTTTATGAATTATTCAGTTTATGTTCTTACCATTCATGACTTTGGCAGAATCATTTGACTGAAGTATGGCTCCATTAATCTCTCTCTTCACTATTTATATGTAATAATTAGTTTAAAATTTCACTCATCAGGGTATCTGCATTAAGTATAACTTCTAGTTGCTCCTGGGGCAGCAGCTGTAGTGGGAATACTAATCAAATGGCATGGTCACAACAGTTCTCCTGCTATGACTCTGTTCTGTGTATGGATGCAGCAATTTAACTACAGGTTCACTCACAGATTTTTAGGGAAGTTTTAAACACGTTCAGAAACTCTCATTGGTTTAACTCTCTCAATTCCAGGTGTGAAGTCTTTGGTTTATAGATTAGGTGGGTGCATCTGGATCAAGTGGAATGAGTAGCTTTTTGAATATGTTAGAAGATAAGATTTTTCTAAATGTCGCTAAGTCCTAGAGTAGTTACTTTTTTTATACCTATGCAAAATCTGTGTTTCTTTATTTGTTCACAGAAGGAGGACAATGCTTTCAAAGTATGGTGGCTAAAATTATATGTCACCACAGTTAAAACGTCTCAGTAAAATAAAGAGGATTTAAAGATTCTGAGCATTTTCTTTTGTGCCATTGAAATCCAGGAGAACCAATAAGTGTTCTCCCATGTTAGAGGAATGATTTTCACCTATTTTTATGCATTTAGGTTTGAAAGCTTTATTTTAGGTGCTGAAATTAAGAAGGCTGTCCTTTGTTGATTAGACTTGTTCACAAAAATAAATGGAGCAAAGTATTTGCCCTCCTTTAGTACCTTAAGTCCATGTGTACCCTAAGGATTAATCTCATTAATTTAGATTATTTGTCCCGAATGAGAAATAGCCTGAAGGTTACTGGGCTCTGTATAACTACCTCACAGAATTGGTTATAAACATTATTACTGCACTTCTGTGCAGCCCAGGTGGAAAGGACAGGGATTACTATTAAACATTTTTATAGCACAACATATGTACAAGCAAACAGGCTAACACAGAGGAGACAAAATAGGACAACAGCTGATGAAAATGGGGATCTAGAGATATCAGTGGTGAGAAGGTGTTGGCTAAGGAAGTATTTAAACCAGGAGGATGGTAAGAGTAGGAAGGCCCACTGAGGGTGAGATTCAGGAGAGTACAGAAAGTGGGAAGGACTGCACTGTGATGCTGTGTTAGGTCTCTGCTCTGTGAACAGTGATGGAGTTCTCTCAACAAGCATGAAATGAAAAAATCAGTTTGCTTTAATTGTCATATCCTGTTTATTCTGCCACTACACATAAACACCGAATTTTTCAGTGAATAATTTACTGTTTGCTGACCTTTGTTTTCTTTCCTTAACCTCCAGAGTAGTAAAGTACAGCTCCATTGCCATATGAAAAAACCAAAACAATTCATCATAATATTTTTTCCAAAAATATTCTTCCCTTTCAACATCCATATTTTTGAATAATATTTTTGTGCATGTAGATAAGGTATTGTAGATAAAGTATTTAAGCCGCTTTGGTAAAGTAGTCTATGGCATATAAGCCTGGTGAAGGAGCTAGGACAAGAGCAGCTAATTTTTTGCATCATTAGCCTTTTCTTAGATGTAATACTGATGAAAAAAGAATCATCATTTTAGTAGGATTAAAATAAGAAGCTAAAGGTTATTTGTAAGATCAGTTTTGGAATCAGAGTTGAATAAATATTTTTTTAAGGCTGGAATTGTTGGACAGAGAAATTTGTGTCAGTACTGCATATTCACCAAAAGAGAGCAACATAGGCACACTGTATGTGCTTCAGGCAAGGGGCCATTTTACACTGTAACCAGGAACATACTGTCCTCTCTTTTAGAGTTTATATTTTACCTCCCTCTGAATGTGATGAATGTGCTGCAATTATTATTTAGGTTTATAGTTATTGATGATGTATGTTTTATGGATCATATTTTTGTCTTTCAGATGTTTATGTACAATATGTTTCCTCATTCATTATGATTGCATTTAGGATACATGCTTAGACATTTACTGAAACACTGCTGCTTTTCTTTCCTGCTAGAAACTTTTTCAATGGCAGAATTTGTATTCATGAATTTTCTTTGGCTAAAGTCATTAAAGTGTACTTAACATTTTTAGTTTTATTAAATGCTTTAGCATGAGATCAGCTATGTGTTTGATTGACTTGGGAAAAAAGCACTTGTAGGCCTAGAAATGAGCATTTCTTTTTGCATTAGTATTTGTCACCATCCTGAGTGTGTAGACTATTTTATTTAATATTCAGATTCATTTTGCTGAATAATCCTTCTATCCCCAAAGCTAATAAATGCACTCAGATATACTTATTTAGGTAAGCATTTGGAAACTCTTTGAAGTCCCTTTCCTAAACTATTATATCCATCCTGAGTTAGTAGCTGTGAATTTTTTTAAAGCAAAACTAAAGATAAATGGTCCTCAAAATAAAAGAACAAGAAATTTGTAACACACAAGGTTGTTTTTGGAAGTATTTACCTGCAGTGTCCAAAACCTACCTGTGTCATTTCTCATAACTAGGATTTGGGGTTGGTTATTAGCAAGTTGGTTGTTTACATTGTCTGATATGTAAGTGCACCCTGTGGCCCTTGGCTGGCATCAAGGTGTTTGGGGCATGGTCTTGTGCCCTTGTTAGAGCAGCGCTAGATCCAGGGATCTTCATAGGCTGAAACGAGGGGAGATCTTACTGCAGTGGGGAAGGGAGAGATGAGCAACAAAGCCTGTCCTGTACCAGGCTGAGAAGGGACATTTTCTCCTTCCTCTTTCTTGTATGCTGGAAAGAAAGAATTGTTTGACTCCTTTTTTCCTCGTTAGTTCAGAGGTTGAATTAAAACAGATCCAAGTTAGTTTCAGCTCGTTCCTGCTAAGCCTCTAGAAACTAAGATCTGTAAACTTTCCAGTTACTTCCAATGTAACTTCCAATGTCCCAGTAATAGACATTTCTTCAGTACAGTAACACTGGCTGCACACAGTAGACCCATGTTTGGGAGGGCATTCTGTGACCTGGGGCTGGAGTTCCAATGCGCAGCTTGTGCCAGTGGCTGCCCATGACTCAACAGCATTGATGGCCTCAGACAAGCCCTGAACTCCACAGAGACTCTTGAACAGATCCTTTAGTCCAAAAGGCTTTACTAAGAGTCACTTAAGGGGGTCCAGACATCATCAGGCCTGTGGACTAAAGGATGGAGAGAGTCAGAGTACAGGAAAACAGGAAAAGAAAATGCTGAAAAATTGCTGTAACAAAACCCATCATGGTTATTATGAATGTGGATGATGCATAGTAACAGAAATGAAGTATGAGATGTATGTAAAATAAGAGTGAGTTTGAATTTAAATGTGGCCAGAGGCAAAGCATATGATGGTGTTTTTAGTAGAAACCTCACATGAAAGGCTTGCTGGAGCTAGGAAGTGCTAGGTGTGGGTGTCAATGGAAAGGAAATTGAAGTCTTCTACAACCTGGATTTTTGAATATATGTGCCCCTATTTACTTTTGCTTAAAGATAAATAAAAAGTTAATTTCAGACTTCAGTACTCTATGGAAGTTACCTGTGAAGAACAAAAGGGAAACCCCGATAGATGCTCAGTGTGGGTGAGAGTATATTGGGCTCTGGAGAGCTGAGCAAAGATGCAGCAAGATTTGGCTGTGCTGGAGGCTTTGAGCCCGCGTTTGTTTGTTGCGGTGCATCTCTTGGAATAAGCAGCTCCTCATCTGAGACCTCTGTGCACAGAGAGTGACCTTGTGTGTGCCAGGCAGACTCTGCCCCTGAAGAGCCATGCTCGCATCTCTTTGCCAGCTGCTTATAAACATGGGATTGAACCTGTTTTTCACTCCCTCTAGAAGACATGTCTGCATGAGCTGCCCAAAGTCTAAATGTAAGGACTGCATGTAAATAAGACAAAATGTGTATATCTCTATGGATCTACATGCATGTATACACATGAATTTTACTCAAAATAATTAAATCCAGATTTCTGGAAGACTAGATTTTCAATAAAAACCGTTTTTCTGACTACCAGCCAAGACATCATCCTTTTTCCAAATATTTTCAGACTAAATAGTGATTTGAAAGAAGCACAGACTAGTAATTCTGGAGCTTACGAAGCTTTCAAGCCTTAGGACTCTGGATGTTTCACATCTCAGATTGAAACAGAGCATTTTTGAAACTCCTGTTGCAAAGGTATGGGACCTTGCAACAAAATTTTGGCTAGTTTTCTACAGAATGGAGGTGAAGTGATTCTGTCCAAATGAGAGGTGTTGGCATAGTTTAAAAAGCTGAATTCAGGAAGGCTGCTGTGTGACCTTATGGATTACTTGGTTTTATAGACTGAACTCACTTTCCTAATGCTGACTTCCAACATGTGGAAAGAGTATTCCCTCTTCCTAGATTAATGAGATTCTTCATGGGTTAAAAAGTCAGGCTAGTGAACCCAGCTGAGGGAGGAGCATTTGCACAAGAGACATCTAAACAAGAGAGCCTCATGGATTTCTGAATCTACATTTTCACACACATTTTCCTAGAAACTACTTTCTTGTGAAAAATGTTGATGAACTTACTGTTTTTTTTACTCACTGTAGTAGCTGTCTGTGTTTGTGCATAATCAGCCATGAATAGTATTTTAAGTATTTAACTGTGTTAAATTACCAGTGTGAATTAAACTGACTTCAGTATGAATGCCAGTGGTACACACAGAGACAAAATATAACTCAGTGTTTCCAGACTAAGTTTGTACAATTTCTGTGAACAAAAAGGTGCTTATCCTTAACAAGTCATATATTCATCAATATAATTGGTCATGCTGTGATTGAACCATTCTTATTTAGAGTGAAATGTGTATTTTCATGGGTCTTGCTGCTCTGCTCTTTGGTCCATGCAAACCTTCTGCTCAGGATGCTTCAGTTTACAGAAGTGCCAAGAGTAAAACAATGAGACTGCCAGTCCTAGACTATAAATTTGGGGAAGTGTTGGTGAAATGAGTTTTTGTGGCTGAAAACACCCTTCCTTTAGGTTCCAACTCACAGAAGGTATAGGGAAAACAAAAAGAAACGAGGGCCACTGTGTAAATGGGATGATGTTTTGCAATGTTAAGCAAATGAGTGTGTCTGTGCTGAGAGCTTCTGGTGCTCAGGAAGTGCCTTAATATACTCTGTGCAGTTGCACAGGAGTTTCTTGCTTTGGCCTGCACCCTTTGAGAGTAATGGGTTAGTGTGAGAGACTGGAACCCTGTAGCTCTAAATTGTGATAATGTCAGTATGAAAAAACAGTTAGGATTGATCCTTGAGCAGGGATTACTTGTCATGGTCATACTGTGCTCCTGTGAAGGTCAAGTTTGGGAGAAATTTAACATATCTAGATATATGCATATGTCTGTTTAAAAAACTCCCTATCTCTTCCCCTGAACATAATCTGTAGTGGTGTTTCAGGTATTTGATTATTTTTAGTTTGCCTCTTCCTAGATTCTATCTATTGACAACTATTTTCTGTTCATCTGTCTATGCAAAGCAGAATCTAAAATACTTTGTGCAGTTGGTAATAGAATTCTTGGCAAAGGTAGATTTCAGGTGCTAGGAGAGAGAAAAAATTTGGAATGGGAGAAACATCCAATTCAGCTCTTGCTGTTTTTGTCTCTGTGACTTGTTTGTGTAGCACAGTACTGTAGCTCTTACCACCTAAACAGCCCTGCATCATCTGGTCCCCTGCTGTAAGGGTGAGAGGTCTAAAGGAGCTCAGCAGGGGCATGGGAATTGCAGAACTTGAAGATCAGAATGGACCAATACAGAACTTACAATAGTTGTTTAAATCTGTAGTATCCAACTGGTGGTGGATGATGGCTTCAGACTTCTGCTTCTCATAATAATTTTAATGAAGCTGCAGCTTTCCAGCCATGTGTGATGTGAATTTGGAGATTGGTTGTTGCTCTGCAGTGCCCTCAGCAGCAGGATGTGGACACTGCTGCCACACTACTGACAAGATGTAATTGTGTTACCTAAACAAAGCATGAGAGCAGTAGGATCATATTGGGTATTTTTCATAAAATGATTTTGGCTTTTGTTTTAGACAGAAAAGCTTCCTAAGTTTAGCAGTCATTTAAAATGCTTTTAAGCATGTAACTGGAATGTAACATGAATTATCATTTCACATTTCACTGCAATTCTTTGCATGCTGTCAGTGATTCCTGGCTCTGTAAATTATGGCTAAGTTAGGCCAACCTACAAATCCTGATATCTTTGCATAATCTCTGTTGTGAATAGTAAAAGCATGTGTATTCTGCTAATCCATATTCAGATAGATCCCTGCAGTCAGAGTGCTAAATATAATTTGGTTTTAGGCCAGGAAAAATAAGTTATCTTTTTTTTTAATATGAAAAAACACTCTGAAGCAAATGAAATATTGCCTTTTTTGCATCTTTTTGTTTTTAATTTTTTAAAAAATATTCCACAGCAGACGTTCTCCCCACAGAAAACAGCAGGAGAGTTTTCTTACATAATAATCTGACAGATGTGTCATGGTATCTAATCCCTTAAACCTCCAAAGCCCTCTGATAGTGGATGTTTTAAAAGGCCAGATTGAAAAGCATGCTGCTCTTTTATTGAGTCTTTGCCTTCAGTGCCCATTCCACACTTGATCGCTTCATTTTGCTAAAGCACAGTATGCGGTAACTTGAAGTCAAGAGAAAAAAAAAATTATATCTTAGAAAGCAGAATTAAAAATACCATTAAAACAATTAATGCCAAAGGAAAATACCATTTAAAAGCTACATTTACATCTGGATTTTTTTTTTGATGCTTTCTCTGAGGTTCTGTCAAGAAGTAAATCAATAATAATTACACACACAAAATGACCAGCAGACTTGCAACTGAACCATCAGGATTTTCCCATTCCTGAACTATGCAGCCGTGTAATCACATTACTGTAACTCTTGTACCTCATGTCTCGGCCTTGCTGTGCCTTCCAGCATCGGGTCCGAGTGCACCACAGGCCGTTCCAACTGGGGGACTCTGGCTTCTACTTGCCTGGGTAAGCACCTGGCATTCTTTTTAAAATAACAAAGTCATTAGAAAAGGCTTTGCCTCTTAGCTCACTTTAGCCTTTTCTTTTTCAGAGCAGTTATAGCTTTAATAATCCAAATGTCAGAGGGAACATGAATTCAGAGGTTCAGGGTTTCAGTTAATCATGTTAAATAAGTTCCCCTGATAGTTAGGTACAGCAGCATACAACCTTGTTTCAGCTACCAGGAGTTTTAGAGAACTGAGGTTTGGGTAATCAACATCAGAATACATGTGCCTAATGCACCATTTGCCATAAGCTTGCGTTCTGCATAATTACAAAAAATCATATTAGGTACTATTACACAGTGTTGGATCTGAACTTGTACCTAAACTTAAAGGAAGCAAATGTTTAGAAAGAAAAGCTGACTTCTTTGAGATTTTGACATCTGCAAAAAATGCAGTGTGGTCTTAAATGTATAGGTAAAAACCGATACTTTAGAATACATAAGAACACCTAGAATTTATTTCAAAAATATTTTTCATATTTGTTTTGATAAAGTCAGAGTTTTCTGGTTTTTATAATCCTCATTACTTTTGCTGAGACAATTATTTGAACTGACTTGAGTTATCTCACCTGATGAGGTTATCAAAGATTTGTGAAATGACACTCTGGGACTGAGAAAGTAATCATCTCTTGTTTGATGACACGAACTTGTCTGTCTTTTTTATGAATTCAGCAGCTAACCTTGACTTTACACATGGCCAGTTTCTACATTTTTTGCAGCTTTAAAAAAACCTGTTTTTCAACAGGTTAATCTTATAATGCAGTGATTTCTTTTTACAGTGGGAATTTCTGAGTGATTTTTAGTTTTGTTCAGGCTAAGGTTCTTTATATACCAGCTGTATACACAGAGAATGCAGGATAAAAACAAAAGAGGACAGACAAGAAATGAAGATTATACACAAAGACTTCCAGGTTAAAGTGGTTCTGCCAGTCTAGCAAACGTGAAATACAAGGTTAAAAAAAGAGGTCTTTATTATTTAAGCGGTACAAGATTGCATTATGGACAAGAGGTTTTCATTAATGTAGATTACAGCGCTGTCTAAAGATGGCCTCCAGCCATTGTACATCCCTTCTTCTGGGGTCAGGCTTCTTCTGCTTTTCTTGCAGAGAATTGACCATTGTCAAGTTATCACCTCTCTATGGTTTGCTTGTTTGTATTTAATTATTGTGTGTATACTGAGGAAATCTTGATGGTTCAAATGAACATTAACATTTGGGCTTAATCTACAGCATGCTACAGCATGTGTATTTCTCCTGTACTGGTGAGATTGGATAGTGGATTTCAGACCCTTGTCTCAACGTTGACAGGCACTCTTCGGGAAATCAGTGATACAGGATAAATGTCTAGGCAAATCTGACAGCACATTGCTTGATTTGACTCTTCAGGTCTGTAAAGAATGGGGAATATGAAAGAAGAGAAAAGGCGTTCTCTTCCTTTCCAGCTAGCTGAAGGAACCAACCTCTGTTGGTTGGTTTGATGTTAATTTTACTGTCTTTTGAATAGTGAGGGTTTTCAGAAGCAAGGATTTCCCTTTTCATGGAACCATTTCATTCCAGAATTAGTTGTTTTTTCTGTAATACCTGTCCTTTTGGTACTGTCATAATCCCTCTGAAACAAACTAGGTGTTACTGGGGAGTAGAGTGCCAGCCTTGAGAGCTCGAGCTCTTATAAAACCACTGCTGCCTGTTCTTAGGCAGCTATTTTGGTCAGTTTGACTTAGTTGATGTGTCTCCAAGGGTAATAGTTTTTCTATTGTTGGGAGCACTCTACCAGTTAACCAATTAAGGGAACACAGTAGACTTCACTCTTGCAGTGGATAACAAGGTGAGGGGTCTGCTCAATTCTGTTGCCTTCTGCTCGTGTATGGAATATGCTAAAATATCAGGTTGTGATGAAAGTGCTCTGATTTTTGGAGGCTTAGATGTTCTTTGTGACTTCTGAATGATAATTTGAGCTCAGAATCTCACATGTACTAAACAGCTATGTAAACTGTTAGGCATTTGATCTTCCTTTTAAGTGACAATGACTGTTTTAAAATCATCCTGCCCTTGCTACCTCAACCTGTCATTGATACCCTATAGCCAATCATTTGTTTGAAACCAGAGCTCTGCAACAAGATCAGCGAAGTTGAATTGCAGAGGCACTTCTTGAGCAGGCAGCAGCTGAACGCCGCTCATGCACAAAGCCACTGAAACCAAGAGCAGAGAAACTGATGTGCTGAGATGTGACCAGAATAGTGAGAAAAAAATATTTTTTTCCTTTTTTTTGTTAATTTTAATTTATTTTTGTTTTTTACCTTGCAGTACAAATCAAAATTTGGGTCTCTGGTATCTTAGGATAATACCCTAGATACTGAACTGTAGACGAAGTGTCTTTTCTCATTATGAATAGTACTTACATCAAGCAGAGGAGATTTGACAGGAAAGAAACACCTCCTACTTAGCAATATTTTGATGGACTGGGGTTTTTGTTCATGCTTCACCTTGATGTTTGAATGCTCACTCAAGGGTGTGAGGTATTTTAGATTTCTTTGGTTTAAGAATTTTTTTTTTTAAATTAAGCAGTGGTGGGCTTTTGCAGGTGGAGAAATAGAACTTAGCTCTCTCTTTCCAGCAGGTGGTTATCAGCTGTCTGTGGACTGGATCAATCAGCTGAGCTCGCAGGCCCCGTGTCCCATCCCTGGCTGCTGGGAGCCTCCCACAGGTGCTGGTGTTGCACTGAGGGCCCGTGCCTGGAGTTGCACAGCCCAGGATTAGCTGTGCAGATTGTTCTTGTGGATCAAGCCCTTCATTTCTGTGCACCTCTCCTCTCCACCTGTAAAACAGAGGGCATCCCCAGCCTGCAGCATGGCAGGAGAAGAACAGAAGGTGTTTGGGTACTGCCTTGTGCTGGGGGTCTATGCAGGCATTTCAGCCAAGGGGGAAATGGCTTTGCTAAGGCAGCTACAGAGGGGGACTAAGGTGTCAGATTTCTGCATAACTTAGTTTTGGTTTAATCTACTGTTTCTATTTGGATCTTTATTCAAAACCAGCTTTTGCAACTGGCCTGAGTTTCATGAAACATGACTGTGCACAATGTCAGATTGTTTCTGTCTAAAATACATAGTTGCTAGGGAAAGATATTACTAAATGAATAATTGTATTTTTTCCTGTGTTGCTACCACCCACACAATTTCTAATATTCTGTCCTCTTAATTTTGATATATACTTTGATATAGTTTATGAACCACATAAGACTTTACCTCTATGACTGAGTTTCAATTTTGCAAAAAAAATCATGGCATGATTTAAAATTTTTTTTTTAAGATTCTGGTTCCTGATTTTTTGACTCTGCTAGTGTTATTTATACCAAATGTATTCTGCTTGCAAATAGGGGTTACTGTAAATGAGTACCGTTTATACTTTTGTCAAGTGTTTGCTACATTGTTGAAGTTCCCCATTTAAGAAACCCCAAACAATAAACCTGTTTCCTGATTCTAGAATCATGTTACAGCACTTCCAGATGTTGTCAAATACAATGCTTTAGTGAAGGAGCCTTCAAGAAGGAAACATAAACCAGGGAATCTAGACTAAATGACTTGAAGATGATTTCAGAGGATCTATCATCCTATTCCCTTAAAAATGGGGCAAGAAACTCACTGGTCCTGCCTAAACACTAAGGGAAATTACAGGCAAGAGGTACATAGGTCTCCTCTGCCTCAAGTCTGCTTTCCACTGGATATTTTACCATTTCTATTTTAAAGAACTTTCACAGGTTTACTGCATCTATTTATCAGCAGAAAGGTTACAGTCACTGAGAAACGGCTGAAATGTGCCATGGTCCATCTGTCACCAATTAGATTCACTGTTACCTTTCTACATCCAAAATTTGGATGCCCAGAAATCATGAAGTCAGCTGTCTGGCCACGAAATGTTGCAGGAGAGAATACATAAAATTTCTTACACTGAAACACTTCACTTTTTTACAAATGATCTAATTGTTACTATGGCCAAAATGGTATGCTTGAGACCAGACATTAGAGCAGCTATCTAGAAGAGAAAGAGATATAGTCCTGCTCTAAATACTGTTTATTTAAAAGAGATATGTTAATCTAACTGGATGAAAAAACAGTAGTGTTCCTAATCTAGAGCTGTGGATTCCTCCAGGTACCTAGAGTTAGGCAGCTAGTTAGGAGGAAGGGTGTGCAGCAGGAAATGCCTGGCTCGAGGGGAGAGGAGCTGTGACAGCCAGGTATTCCCCTCTGAATAGGCAATTCTGCGTAATTTCTGTGGGATGCTCTTTGTGTGCCATCACAGCAGTAAAGATGGATCAGGCCAAATTCTGATATTGCTTGCTTCTATGAAGAGCCCATGGGCTTGTGCAGGTGTAATGGGTTGCAAATTAGTGAAATTAGATAATAATTCTGCTGGCACTTCAGAAGGAGAAGTAAAATTCAGAGTCCTTTGCAGTTGGCGGAAGTGATTACCTACAAAGGGCTAGCAGGAAAATTATCCATCTGAATCGGCACTTTTGCAAATGAAGCTGCTGGTTAAAACTGGCATTATCTCAAGACCCCTATCTAGTGAGCTATCAATCAGGAAAACTAGAGATCCTAGGCTCAGTTTTGCTGTGTGACTCTTCTTTGTAACCTAATTGTCATGTACTTTGCCTGCTGTTCACTGGAAAGGCACATGGTGTAATAGCTATCAGTGGTATCCACTGTTAAAAAAACCCAGATAAATTGAAAAATCCATGACATCTTGTGTTGAATGTGGGACTTGCATTATGATACTTTAGAGGGGGGGAGGGGGGGAGCTGCTCGAAGTTGTGTTGTGGTTTGAAATCAGAAGAGATCAGAAGTATCAGAAGGTAGATAGCAGGGAAACGTCCATACTGTGGATGAGTTACGGAGGTTTCTGACTTTGTTGAGAGGGGTTTGTTGCTGCTGTTCTGCTGGGGGATTGAGGCATGTTCGCAGAAACCAAAAGCACTGGGTACCATTATTATAGCAGTTGCTGCAGAATCAGAGAGCAACTGGGGTAGACTGGAGATCCCAGAGTGCAACCCTCCTGCTCAGAACAGGGTCAGCTGGAACAGGTTGCTCAAAGCTGTGTCCAGCTGGGTTTTGAACATCCTCAAGGATGGAAACACTGCAGTCTGTCTGGGCAAAGTGTTCCAGTGTTCAATTGCCCTTACAGGATATAAATAGGTTGTCCATATGCTTAAATGAAATTTCTTGTATTTGTTATGGACAAGTCCTGTACCTTCTAGGTAAATAAACCCTGTGGTTACAACACTGACAGTCTTTAACAACAGTTTTTAACTCCTCCTCCCTCCCCCCACCCTCCCAGCCATTGGTCCATTGCAATGATTGCAATTAGTACAACCCAAGAAGATTTCAAGATAGTTTTTTTTTTGTGAAAAAGGCATCACTAAGAAGAACTGGACTTGATTCTAATACTCAAAACCAATATTGACAAGTGTGTACTATTCAAGATTTAGTACTGCTGCAACTCTTTTCTGTCAGCCTCTAATGTAGTGAAGGTCAGAAAGAACACTGCTTTGTAACCAGGCAGAGCTGAAGTTTGACTGTTATTAATTTAATTATGTAAGGATAAAATGGCTGTGGTTCCCATTTGGAGATGTTTAATGTGATAGACATAAATCACTTCAGCACTGTAACATCATTGAAATGAATGGAGCAGCTATAGCTTGTAACATTTCCTGTCTCATCAATTGCAGTCAGAGTTGTTTTCAAATTTTGGATTACATTAAAGTTGCTTCCAGTGTTTGGATGCTTAAATGCAGTAGTTTCTGAAGGTGGCTATGGAGGTCTCCACATATGTTTTCCACTGTGGTTCAGCTGGCATATTCTTGCAGCTGCTGCTTTACAGTTTATTCCAAGAGTTTTGTTTGTGTTCTTTTTCCTTCTGAAGCTGTGTCCTGACAGCGCTTCTCTCTCAGCTCACATGGAGAAAACTTGTCATAAGATCAGGATCTGAATTGGGACCAGTGGTCTGTGCTTATTAACAAAAACGCTTAGGGGGTGCAGATAGGTTAATTGAAGTTAGTTGTGTGTGACCAGGTTGGTTTGTCTTTAATCTCCTATGTTTAAATTTCATATGCATGAAGACAATTAATCCTCTTAACTGCTGTAGACTTTGAATGCTTAGTAAATAAGTGGCCTCTTTAATTGATGCGATGGTGTTTGCCTGTTTAAACCAAAATAAAAGTAAAGAGCTACACTGGGCCTTGAGGGAATCTTCCTCAGTGCAATGAGAGGTTCTATTATGTAAAAGGCTTAAGAGTCTTCCCAGCTCATTATTTTTATAGTACTGTCTGCTTTGCTCTTTTAAGACAATGCGCTTTTTTTTTTTAGCATCAACAATTTTGAGATCAGAGAGCACTTCCTAAGTCAAGGCAAATTAAGCAAGATATTTCAGCACCTGGCAATCAAAGATGCACTTCTCATGCATGAAAGTTAACACTATTTTGGTTTTGTTGGCTTTTTTTTTTTCTCTGAAACCCAAAAAAGTTCCTCTCAAGTGAAGAGCTTGTTATTTTTGCAGTGCGTACTTATTTCTTCACACTGAATCATGAAGTGCTTTACAGAGTGTGTATCTAGGGATTAATCACTGGCCAACCAACCAAATTACTGATATTCTGTACCAATAAATCTGTACAATAGTTTTAATGAGATGTGAAGAATATGTTCTTCATTCTTAATTGAGTCTTGAATTTTATTCAGGTAGGATGTTAAGACTTATTCCACTGAATGCCATGTTAGTGACACTTAATACAGCACATCCTTTTTTGTACCAGATTTCAGATCATAGCTGTGTTTCTTAAATCATTGTTCAAATGTTGTTTTACTGTGGCCTGTGTGATGAATAGATTAGGTATAATAAGATGGAAGGAAGGACCTGACATTTACAGATATTTTTTCATACATGAGGTATGGTAGAGAGAGGGATTGTTGTCTCATTTGCAGTGAAATCTAAATTCAGATGAGTTTCACAATAAATATTTTTCCAGGCTGCAAATGTCCTCAGTATTGTGCCAGGCAGCAGCTGAGCACAGATGACAATGGTTAGTGCCTCAGCAAGGCTTTTTCCAAAGGTGTCACACTCACTGCCTCAGCTTGATGCTGCATAGCTGTGCTCTGAAGTTCTCAGATCTGATCACACTTACTTATGCATGTAATTGTGTTCATATGTAATTTGTTATTAAATTCACTAATATTCAATAATTTTGGGGAACTAATAATCTATTTTAAGTGCAGTCTGCAGTTTTGAATAGCTTTTCTTTGAGGTTCTTAATTTTTTAACACAACTTTTAAGGTCAGTGGTCTGACTGTGTAAATTATTAAATACTTCTGAATTTTTTATAAATTTTCCCAGCGATGCAGACTGGATTTTTCCTCCTCTTCATAGTTCCTGGATGTGTGCAGTATGGAGGGTGATACTGTACATACTTTGATTTCTTTCAGATCATAGTTAATGTGAAATCTAAGCTCTCATTTTATGAATTCTAGTAGTAACATAAAAAACATCTTGCTCCTTCCAAATAGAATTGACCTGTGTCTTTAGTCTTCATGAGACTGAACAGCAAGTATCATGTTCATCCCATGGTTTGGGCTTCCTCTCTAGTGGAGCCCAGGTACCTCTCTGGATCAGTTCTCAAGGCAAGTCCTGGCGCTGTTGCAGCAGAATTTGACAGTCTGCACTTTTACTGACTCTAAACCTGAAGATTCTGCCCTAGGTCAGACACTGCTCCTCTGAAATTGTGCAGCAACAGGACATCTCTCATTTTAGTAGGGTAACAGTACAGGGAAACATTTTTCAATGTTTTTGTCTGTTTGAGATTCCTGGTTGAAGATCCTTATTTTCTGTATGTGACCTTGACTGTTTTACTTCAACATCTATGTGACTGTGCTAAGGCAACCCAGTGGAATGGGTGCCCTCTCTATAGTCTTGCTCTCTAAGCAAGAATCAACCTTAAAACAAAGTTGGCAACTCATGAGAAAACCCTTTGTAGTTGGGTAGACACGTTTATAAAGTATCTGTGTAATATAAGGAATGAAAAGCTGCCAAATGCCTCTAGACTGGGAATTCCATGGACAAGTCATCCCCCTCATCTTGACCCTCCCCTCCAGGATTCCTACAGACTGTGAAGAAGTCACACCATGGCCACACCAGTGACAAGGAGTGATATTGAAGTGAGCTTCCTGAGCTGCCTGCAGAATTTACAGTCTGTATTACTTTCCTCTTCATAATTCTTGAGTGGAAGAGATTAACACCTCTGTGTGCTGGCAGCTTTTTCTTTTCCAAATTTATTTATTGGAGAATGCAGTGCTGCTTATCCTTCCTGAGACGCTTCTAGAGGGAGTAAAAGGGCTTACCTGGTAATAGCATATTGCAATGGGCACACAGGATATTAATTATCTGTGGAGCAGATAAACACGCTACCAGTTACTTGCTGTAGCAACAAAACCTGTAAGTCACAAATGAGCTAAAATTTTCCCTGTGCAAAATTTTCAACTGGACTAGTTTATGCTCAAGGGAATCGAGAACTACCCTTTCTGGTATTTCAGTGTCCACATCCTGCCATGGATTGGAAATGCCTGTCTGTAAAGCAATAACTCTGCTAGATAAGCAATTGCTTTAGAAAGAGTTCTCTGAATTTTGAGGCTTGCTTCACTTTCCCATGAGCACATATCTGAAACAGTTCAAATAGTTCTCAGTTGGAGACCACCATTATAGGGTTTGGTGTCTGCAGCCCCCCTCAGTGGGTCTATTTTATCCCTGTGCCTACATTACCTTGTAGCCAAAAAGTAAAAATGTGGTTCAGTAATTGAAAGCATTTAAATTCAAATGTGAATTCAAATCTTTGCAAACATGACATTTATGTTTGAGTCAGCCTTTGGATGCTCGTTGCCCTTAATAAAAATTAGTGCAGTATCTTCCTATCAATGACAGTCACATCAGATACATAACCAGCAGCTGTAAAGAAGCTATAAAGCAAAAATATCATTCATTAGATTTTCAAAACCCAAATAGTTCCCCCTTGCCAGGAAAAAAGCCCAAAAACCCCAAAAACTAGAGAAACATATGTTCTAAGACTAGGAGATTCTCTTCCCCTGTCCTTTTAACTCTAGTATTATTGAGGTATTTGGTAAATGTACCTAAATTTCTTGAGTTTCATTCTTGCTGTAAGGAATACTTTCAAATAGTTCCTGTATGTACCTTATATTTGCAAAATCACTACTTTATACAAAATCTTAGGGAAAGAAATAGAAATGAAGAACAACCTAAAATGTAGAGACTACATACCAAGATAAATGAGTCTGTATATTAGATGCTGCTTATGCTTAACTTGACAACAGATGTCACAGCCTTCAAAACAGCAATTCAAATACAAACCAGGGCTTTTAAATTTTGCTTGTCTGTTTAAAAAGAAGCTTAAATTTATGCTGATGGAATCAGGCAACATCTAATGTTTTCTGTTGCTGCTGGGTGTGTGTTCAGACTGAAGTGACCACCCATCCTGTGTCTTGTGATGTCTGGTCTTGTGAAGCATCTCTGCCCTTCAGGCTGAGCAACCTTGTGCTGTTTCTGATCCAACATGAGCAATGAATGTTCAGCATCTCTGGAAATCAGACACAAATTGTCTCAAGTTGGGTGCCCCAAATCTTCAGAAAATGCTGTTAATTAGGCATTTTGCTGGAGGGTGCTCTCTGAAACCACCATGAGATAGGGTTACTGTGATTGAAGTCCCTTCTACTTTGGCATCTGATTTTAAAATGAGTGACAATAAACACAGTGCCTGATCAAAAGACATGCAAAGCATGGGGTCCCCTCCTGCTGCATATTTATATCTTGCAATGTGTTATAAATACATTTAACTCAGTAGAAACCATTGTAGTTTATATAAATCAGCTGTTATTGAAGAGCCATCCGGTTCATTAGTGTATGTGCTTTTGCTGCTAGAGGCAGAGGGTTTCTAGTGTCAGACCTGTGATGGTCCTCTTGCATCCTTTTCCATTCAAAGTATCAGCAGTTAATTGCTAAAAACTGCAATAGCTTTTGCAAATAAAATATCCAAATCTTTGTCTTTTTAAAAATACCTTTAAATCAGTTACAATGCAAGCACAAAAAAAATATGAGACATGTTTGGCTTGTGAAAAACATTTTTACTTTTCAGAAATAGATGGTCCCTCCTTTTAATGTCTTTTTGGAATATTTTGTGTCAAGGCTGAAGAAGGAAGCTTTCTCTTGTGACTTAATCTAAATTTTTACATACCAGTGTCAGGTGAAAGTAGGGCTCAGTGATTCAGATGTGGTTTTACCTCAAAGATAAATATTATTGCATAGTGAAAGGAGGACCACGAGCCTTACTTTCCCTCCCTGATATTAGGACCACTACCATGATGTGGAACAGAAGTTATCCGTGGACTCAGTAAAATATTTAGATAAGACACAGTTTTATTTGAGCTGTGTCAGAGGCAGAATTGTGCTGCTGGAACCAGCTATGCATCTTAATTCTCTTGCATTCCTGTATATCTGCAAGAATAAAATTGAGAAAGTCAAGAAATACGTAAACTAACGAGAGATATAAAAGATAATTTGATTTGTCATCTACTGTATAGAAATGTGTTACCGTCCAGCAGAAGCACTGACCAAATATGTCTCTAACGTTTGCAAGCTTCCTGAAAGGCCAAAAAAAGCAAAAAAAAAAAGCAAGAATAGACATGCAATTTTTCAAAATATAGAAATATCCCTTTTGTTTTGAGTGTGTTAGTTTCTCCTGGGTATAACTGTTTATTTGCCCAAGACACACCAATGCCTTTTTCTTTTTGTGAAGTTAAATGTTAATCGTGGGAAAGTACCTGTCAAAATAGAGAAGTTACTTCTTTGCAGGGAGGGTGGTAAGGGGAAGGAAGGCTCCTTCTCACCATCTGTTTTCCCTAGGAGGTGGCCCATGTGGAAAATTGCATGTATAACTGTAAAGTCAACTGCTAATGAGCCACTGGGGGTGGTCTTGAAGTAGCATTAGTAAGTCTTCTCAGTCCCCTGCTCATTGTGTTCTATGGATATTAATGTTTGCAATATTCCACGAGTAGGTGAAATGCTATGCAAGTATTATATGCTGACTATGTATCAGCAACAGAGACTAGAAACAAAATAATTTTCTTACAGATCACTGCTGGAACTTGGTGCAACTCTTAGGGAAACAAATCTGCCTGTCTTGCACTCACAGATGCATCAAGGCAATCCTGTTTCCTCAGCATACTTGCAGTGTGACACCAGCTCACTGCATGTGCAGCACTCTGCACCTCTGCAGGAGCCGCTCTGTCATCCAGAGAACTGTGAGAAGCAGCAGCCACCAAGCAAGGCCCTGAGTGCAGATTTAACTTCAAGGCCCTGCGATCTTTGTTTCTGGTGGGACTGTTGTCCTGTTTAAAACAACATACAGATCTAAGCACCTTGTTGAAGCAAGCTGTAGTCATAGGCAAGAAACTAAAAATCCAGCTTTAACAAAGCTGTCATCAAGTGGTTTGCATCTCCACAGCAGAGCCAGAGGGCAGCTGCTACCTCTGTGCCTTGTTATCAGGAGTTGTGTGTTGGCTCAGGAGGCAGCACAGATCCACTAAACCAAAGAATCTCTAGACATGCATAATTATCAGCTTCCACCGAGTCCTGATTTGGACACCTGGTTCCCTTTCTAGCTGGAGAACTCACATGTTGATAATAGCTGCTCATTTTACAGAAGAGAAGTCTGGAGAGGAAAAAAAATCGTTTCTAATGGTAATATTTACCAAAATCTAGTTAAATGTGGCCAAGAGTTTTGGTGGTCACAGACAACGTGGGGGGATATTATTTGTGGGAAAACATGAGCAGCTCACACTTCTTGTTGTTTACTGGCTCAGATAAATTAGATTAGTCTGATGGAATAAACAGATTAGTACAGTTCAAAGTATTTATGGAAGTGTTTACTCCATGCTTATTTTGTTCAGTTACACTCACTAGAAGATAACCAGATTGACCTAAACTATATATATACATCTATCTATATCTCAAAATTCTCAACTTGTTTATTTAATGTCCCTGCTGCACTGTTCTTAATAATTTGATGTATGCCATAATCTCAAAAAAAGATTAATGGACTCTTTGTTGGATATAGTAAAGAGAATATTTTTGTTCAGAAGTGTGTCATAAGACACACTGTGTAGGGAATATTTTCACATGTTACGCAGCTGCCTAGTGGATTAAATTCTGTAGCAGAGCCTTGATCAGATATTTTTGGCGTCAAGCTGAAAGGTTGGTGGCATCACCGCTCACTAAATAAGTAAATCCTGATGTGTTTAATGCAACTCTGAAATAACAGTTTGGGATGGTGGTAGTTTAAATGTAGGTAGGATTGGGAAACAGACCCTGGGCAGGAGCAAGTTTTGACAGCAAAGACTGTGCTGGGGAGCAGTGTGCTTTGTTTATATATTCTCTTTTTGTTACAGATTTCTCAGCCTCAGCAGATTAAAGGAGGTTGTGTTTTTTCTGCTTTAAACGTAGTGATACTATATGAGGAAACCTCTTACCCACACACTGATTTAATGAATCTGTAATTTTAGGCTTGTCTTTTTGGAGAGAAGGGATTTTTCGATGTTTCCTGAGGAGATTTTCTGAAAAGCAATAACTATAATATTAAAAACCTCTAAGTCACCCTTTTTTTCCTCACAGGAAATAACACATCTTTCCTTGCATCTCTAGCAGTATTTAATTATACCCAAATTCTTACAGAATGGCAAATGGCAGGTTGTCTTTGTCATAGAAGATTAGAATTTTTAGACGTGAAATGCAGATTTTGTGGGTCCTGGATTATCTGAGCTTTGCCTGTGTATTGGAGCTCTGACAAATTTTTCCACTTACCTTTGTACTGTAGAAGACACTGAAAGAAATGCTGCTAAGAAATGTGAACTTAACAGTGTGTCTCTAATGTTTGCTATGTGCTCCTGACCATGATACCTCAGCCTGATTTATTACCTGACACTGGAGAACTCCAGTCCCCTGCTGGGTAAGTGTGCTGGCTGGAAAGTGGTGGTAGATGCAGATTTATTTACACAAAACTTCCTTATTCCTTCTGTGTGTTTCTTCTGCCTTGGTGACTGCATGCAGAACCTTTTTCGAGATGGAAAGATGTCTGCACTTTGGTCTGAGGTTTCTTTTTGAATATTCTACAGTTAAGAGTTCTTTTGCCAAATAGCTGTCAAAGAAAGGAGATTTTCTGACCAGAGCATTCTTTGGTAGCATGGTTAGGGAGTGTAATGCCACAGGAGAATGCTGTTTGCAACTTGGGTTCCCAGTTCTGACTTTTGCAGGTATTGCCTCAGTGTGGCACCAGAAAAATTGCAAGTCATTGTTGCAGTGGGGATACTGCAACACGCATATATCAAACCAGGAGTCCCGTGGAAAGGAAATATATATGGACAGACAGATTCTTGATAGCTGTTTCAGAGAGATGTTTATTTCTCCAGCCGCATGGCCGGAGCTCTGCCGAGGAACTGTTCCAGTCACGGGACCAAGGGTCCTTCTGCCCGCGCAGGGAACACAAACCAACCAATGGGAACGAGGCTGAGCAGGGGCAGGGAAGCCCCGTGCCTGTGCCCTCAGGGCCCCTCTCCCAGGGCTACACGGCGGGGGAGGGACCCCAACACCTCACCCGTTTTATTTTAATAAAAGGAGAATGAAAACAACTGGATAAACATAACAAGAACAGTTTCAAAACAAAACAAGCCACCCTCCTGAGTCTTTAAATGTCCAAACAGATTCTGTGGAACATCTTAGGGCTGACAGAAGGGAGACAGAACTCTCTGAGCATGCTTTGTGGGGAAACTGAGGCAGGAGAGGGTTTAACTTCTTCCCTCCCCCTTTTCATCCCCCACTCGGCATTGGAAAGGGATTTTTGGGGAAACAATTGGCAAAAGCATGGTTTTGTGAGGGAAACCATGGATGAAAAAACGGATTGGGAGTACACTGGGGGTAATAGGATATAGGGTAAAAGGGAAAGGTGGGATTAGGAAAGGGAAACTGTAGGGGGGGCTTACAATGGAGATACTGTCTAACATGACTACGGTTTTTTGCATATATACTGCCTTTTACAGGAACACCATCAGGCCCAGTGACCTGCGATGCTTGTAACCCTTTTCTCCCTAGTACAATATTAAATTCCACCACCTCTCCATCTCCCAAGCTTGGGATGCATTTTTCAGGGTTATTCTTTTTAATAGCAGTTCTATGCACGAATATGTCTTGCTGGTTGTCACACCTTGTTATAAAACCATAATTTTGCTTAACATTATACCATTTTACTATCCCTAAGGTCTTAGTTGCTATGATCTTTTCCTTTTTCCGAGTGGCTGCTGTTTTCTGTCTCGCTGCGTCTTTGCTCTCTCTTTCGGTCGCTCCCGTGTTGGAATTGTCGGGGCTGCTGGTGCCTGCGCGCTCTTCCCGGGGTCGTGTTCGGGGCTGCGCGGGCCGGGCTGGGCCGTGCCGCTCAGTTCTCCGTGCGTCGCCTCCCCTGGTCGCAGCTTCGCTGCTGCTGTCGGGCGCTGCACCCACGTCTCGGCCGGGCCCCCGAGCGATGACCCCCCCGCGCCCTGCTCCAGCGCGCGTCTCAGCTGGGCGCGGCTCCGCTCCACCGCCATCGCCGCCCGCCGCCGCCCACGCACCACCCCTCTCAGTCGGGCGTTCACGGGGCTCGCTCCACCACGCGCTGCACAGGGCCGGGCAGGCACCGCCGGGTCCTGCCGCTCCTCGCTCCGCCACCGACACTGCGGCTCGCGTGGCTCCGCCCGCGCGCGGGAACTGCCTCGCTGCTGCTCGCAGAGCGCTCGGTGCACGTGGCCTGGGCCGCACGGTCCCTGCGCCAGGCTTCCCTTCGCCAGGACACAGCTGACATTGCTCAACAGTCTCGGTAACTAAATAATATTCACGAAAATATTCTTCCATCGGCATATATTTTGACTCCAGTATTAACTGTGTCCAAACGGTTTTCCAAAAGCCCTTGGTAAGAATTAAATCCCAAGAAACATAGAAAAAGTTCTTAAACAACCATGCCAGGAAGTGTTTCAGTTCTTTTTGAGCTTGAATCAAGCTAAAATTTACAAATCGTTGTTCAAGAATCATTTTAAGTTTAAGATAAATGTCCATATGCGGCTCTGAGAGCCAAGAGTCTTCCCACGGTTCCTCCATAGTTTAGATATGGAATAGCAAAGCAAAACCAAGAAGAGGAATCCAAAGTTTCCAGGGTTTACTCACACAAATCAGTCGCTTAGGGATCGGGGATCGTTCTGCTCACAAATCTCCACCATTTGTTGCAGTGGGGATACTGCAACACGCATATATCAAACCAGGAGTCCCGTGGAAAGGAAATATATATGGACAGACAGATTCTTGATAGCTGTTTCAGAGAGATGTTTATTCCTCCAGCCGCATGGCCGGAGCTCTGCCGAGGAACTGTTCCAGTCACGGGACCAAGGGTCCTTCTGCCCGCGCAGGGAACACAAACCAACCAATGGGAACGAGGCTGAGCAGGGGCAGGGAAGCCCCGTGCCTGTGCCCTCAGGGCCCCTCTCCCAGGGCTACACGGCAGGGGAGGGACCCCAACAAGTCATCACCTCTTTGGAGAGTTAATGGTTTGGATGTGACAATCTCTTTTATACCCCCAAGCAAGCCCTTTAGAGCAGTGCTGGAGCTCCAGCTCTTGCTTTCTGTGCTGCCCAAGTCCTGGCGGCTCAGAAGTTGTCCCAGAGCTCAGTGTGCCCCTGTGGCCATCCCGTCACAGGGCCGACCCGTCCTGCCGGTGCAAGGCAAACCGGGCCATTCTGCAGGAGCAAAGCCACCTGTGTTAGTCCCCCGCTGGCTTGGTTTGTGCTCGGGGGCTGTGTGTCTTGGACACGCTTCAGGGGCTCAGCATCAGGTTTGAGCTTCTGCCCCTCGTTTTGGGCTTAGGAGGGGGGAAAGGACAGGCAGAGAAAAGCTGCTGTCCCCGGCTTCCTGTGACCTGCCAGCTCCTCGCTGGAGCACCTTGCAGTGCTGCTGCCAGTGAGCGACCCCGTCTTCCCTTCCTGCATGGTGACGTTAGCTGGAGAAGGCGAAGTTCCAGGCCGGAGAGCGGCTGTTTCCCGGGAGGCGCCCGGCGCGGGGGAGCGGCGGGCGGGTCTGGGGCCGCTGCCGGCAGGTGGCGCCAGGCGCCCGGGCCCGGCCCCGGTCCCGGTTTGGGGCCGGTCCGTCCCGGTGCGGGGCCCGTCCCGGTCCCGGTCCCGGTTTGGGGCCGATCCGTTCCCCTGTGGGGCCTATCCCGGTCCCGGCTCCAGGCACGTTCCCCGTGCGGCGCCCGAACAGTGCCCGGCCACACTCGACTGAGCCGGCGCTGCCTCGCTGCCCCATACGCACCAGGGACAAGGGCTGCGGTCGCTTTTTAGAGTCAGAATTGGAAAAAGAAAATTAAAAAATTAAAAAAAAAAATATATTAAAGTACTTCTTTTTGTTATAACTGCTGAGCAGTGTGAATGCCTGCACATATTGGGGCTGACTGAAACTCTAATCATTATACTGCAAGAATATTTTTGATGGATTTTCAACAGCTCCAGAATTCCTGTCAGCATCACTGTGTGGCTTTCTAAAGTTCTTTCCTTTAATGGGTCCCAGGACCCGTGAAAACATTCAGGTCAGTTTAGTACCTGAGTCTTCCCAAGTAATTAGCAGGTAGAATTACTTGGTAGCAGTCAGTGTTTTCTGCTGTAATCTGTCCACAGAAGCTGCAGCAGAGTAATTGCTGTCTCTGGCGACCCTGCAAACATGTCTAATTTAATGTGTCAATAGGGATTTTTCTCTCAGTTTTTTTCATCCCCAGTGCCAGGCTGTGAATTTTCCTTTCAGAAGGCCAGACTCAAAGTGAGATGGATATATTGAACATGTGGATTTAAAGAAAATGTTTTTCCCAGCAACTGTAAATGTGTAAAAGCATTCAGAGCTCATTCTCCTCTCCGCATGACTTTTCAACAGGTTAAATAAATGTATGTAGCAGACTGTTCCACAGTTACTGGAGCAGATAAATGCTAAACTGACCGTGGTGTCTCCTTGCCAGCAGTGCAGTGTTTCCATCCTCCTGACTTCTTCGGGGATGTTCTGGTATTCTCTGATGCTGAGTCAATGATATCAACTACTGGTGAGACACATGTAGGTTTTTAGTCTTCCCTTGATGAACATTTGCTAGTAGTGAAGGAACAGATGGGCTCGGAGCTGCTCCGAGTTCAGATGTGGAGTGAGGGTATTTACAGGGTACTCCACAGGCGGGTTTTGCACCAGCAGGTTCTGTGTCGTGGCTGACTCTCTGGGTATTTGTGCAGCTGTGTGCAGGAGTGGTGCTGGGTCTGAGGGCTGCAGTTATCTTAACTGCTCCATTTGTCTAAATACCACCCTCTTGTGCGTCACATTGCAGGGGCTCTGAGCTTTTGTTCTTGTCATAGGTTAGCAAGCATAGTCCCGGAAGGGACGTCCTTGCTAAGGGGTGCTTACAGTTTCCTCTGGGAACTGATAGAACCTATCAGCTGGCCAGTTTGAATATGGACAATTCTCTAAGCCACTTAAAGTTGTGATCACCTCTGTGATCCACATTTAAGAATAGGCAAACTCCCCCTCCAAGCTCTCTCTCGTTTCCGGCGCTGGGACAGGTGGCTGCAGGGCCCGAGCAGGGCCCAGTGGGCCCGGCCAGGCCCTGCTTGGGCCAGGCCGGGCCGGGCCACGGCCATCCTGGGTCGATGGACCTGTTCCAGCCGTGGAACCCCCCCCACTGCCTTGCCGTGGGCAGCTGGAGCGGCTCGGCTCTCCCCCCTCTCCACTGCGATAAGAAAAATTCAACATTCCAGCTGCAAAGCTGCAAGGCCGAGGTGAGATTAACCCTTTTATTGCTGTGAAGAGCTGAAAACCTGAGGGAAGAGAGAGAGGAGATGCTTAAAGCTGAAATTCTGTTGTGAAGCTATGATATATCAGAGTATCCTGTTGTAATTTCATGAAGATCTAGGGGGTGGAGTGTTCAACTCATAAGCAAAAGCACCTGCGCTGAGATAGGCAGATGCTGACGCAGCTGTAATTTCATGAGAAGTTTGGACAGGGAGAGATAAACCAGATGAGGACTTTTGCTCCAAACGGGAAAGGAGAAAACCTCAGTCCCTAGAGATGCTCCCAGAGATAGTCCTAATGATGAAGATGATGAAGACCTTTTGCTCCCAGGGAAGGAGAAGGGCCTCTGTTTTTGTTTCTGAACGGCTCAACCTTAAAAGTGTACCCCAAAAAACTTCAAGAGTGGACCCTCGAAAGCAGTTGCGGGAAAAGCTGCAAGCCGGGGGAAGGGACTCACACGCAGGCAGAGAGACTCCTCTTCCTAAATGGACTGAACAATATTTGGAAGTGGGCGGCTGTCTCGTTGTGATAATGTTTTCATAGCATGAGCAAGAAGAGACTTCTCTTTCTAAATGGACTGAACAAGGTTATTATGGAAGTGGTAAACAGACTGAACATCTTAAGGGTTGTCTTTGAACATTGTCAGTGGGAGAAGGGAGGAAGGTGGGGGGAGGAGGAGAGTTCTGAAGGTGGTATAATTTTTTTTTCTTCTTTTAGGTCTGTTAATAAACTTCTTTATATTCTTTCAAGTTTGGTGCCTGTTTTGCATTTCTCCTAATTCTTATCTCACAGAAGGTAAACAGTAATGAGTATTTTGGACCAAACCACTACAGTTCTGTATTGAAAAATCCCAGGGTCTTACTCTGCACGAGGCAAAGCATATATTCTAATGATAGAAAGTGTCATTCCCAAAAGAGAGATACATGATATGTGTGTTATATATTCTCTACAGACCTATAAATAGTCCTTTGAGTCCAGTCACATCATGCTGCAAGTTAGTGATGTTACCTCTTTAGTTTTCAGTGAAGACCCTGGCATCTCAGTTGTAAAGGATAAAAAATAATCTTATCTTGAACAAACCCATTGGGCATGTTTCTGAACAGTCCTGGATACACAACACACAATATTATTAGATATTAAAGGAGAGGATCCCTGAGAATCAGAGCCACACTGTGTAGGAACTGCAAGCATACAGAGTAAAACTATCTTTCCTGAGACCATGAACAAGACCTGATCCTTGGGTGACCTAACTGGCACTGCTAAGCTGAAGGCTGCAGGCCCATATTACAGTAGCCACTTGATAGTCTGGTCCTCTCTTTATGTTAAAAAAATTCCCTTTTGGAAGAGTACTTAGGGTAGATTTGAAACACTAGAGGACTGTGGTGTGCTACTCAAGGTCTTGTTGCTTTCCTTTACTTAATTTGAATTTCCCAACTTTAAAATTGACCCTTTGAAATTCAAAACACTGGTTCCAGTGGCTAGCACTCATGTATATAAATGCTGCAATTATGGTGTAAATGGATATCAAGGTTAAATAACTGTGGCAGGATCTATAGTGAACATGAGCAGGACAACTTTATTAATGAATTAAGACTATAATTTCATCCAAAACAACACTAGATCCTACATCAAGTGAAAGATTCAACTGCTTAAATAAAACCAAAATTGCTTGTCATAAATAGTGACATTTTTAATATATAAAAAAAAAAAAGTGTTTTGAGGCCTTAAATCTATGCAATATAGTAATTCTTGAATGTAGACCTTTTCAGAAGGAAGACCAGAAGTTTTACAGAGAATTCACTGAAAATTGCCTTTCTGTTCAGCAGAATAAAAACTGAAGTCCCTCTCTGGTTTAAATGGCAGTCAGAAAATCCAAGGTAATCCTTGTAACTTTTCATATAAATTTGATAACAAAAGAAAGGTGTGCTACTGGTATCTCTATAACATAAGTAAGCTTCATTGCATAACTCAAGCCATGATGGAGATTTTGACATGCTTACTGGCAACCTGACAGATGTGTCATAGTGTCTAATCCCCAGAAGCCGCAAGGCTCTTTGAAAATGGGTGTTTCTGAAAGACTGGGTTGGAAAACATGCTGCTTTCTTATTAAGCTTTTTTTCTCGGTGCCTGTGTTGCTTCCAATGTTATCTTGTTGCCAGGCTGATTTCAAAGATATGCACTAACCAAGCTGGTAACCTGGTTTGTTAGCAAAGAGATAAAATATCTATAATTACATCCACTTAAACTATATATTTAATATAAATTATGTAAAAACATCTTTTTTTTTTTTTTTCCTTACAGTATGAAAATACTGAGTTTGGAATTTATGACTATTTTATGCCATGTTTTCATGTTCTGTGGCGATGTACCTCTGGTGTGTCCCAGCCTCAGTATTCCTGGCCTATAAGAAAAAATAAGTCACCATTAATATGGATTTGTGATAAGTTCAGAAAGTATTCTGGAGCAATATTTGAAATGCCAGTTGTAGGGAGGAAAATAAATGATGTGCTTGAAAGTGTGCTTGGCAAAACAACCCCTCAATCTAAATGCAGGCAGTGTCTCTAGTGGGGGATTTGCCAGCATATCTCTAGGCCAGACTTGTGGGAGACTGGAAGGAGGTTTCATGCAACTCCACCATGTCCTATAGCTTGTGCTTAGTGGCATCTCCATTATTTGGATGACATCCACCGTTGGTACGAAGAGAATATTGGGCCAGTTTGCATTCTGTTATAGAGCGGCTTCCTGGATTACAGAATAATTTCCAATAAAAGTACCCTGGATTACTCCCTGCTGTGAACTAATAGGGTGCTAAGTAGCATATTTCATTTATTTACTTAACTGGGGTAAAAAAAATTGGGCACAGATCCCATTCCCAATGGTTTCCTGGGGAAGGTGCAAACTGCTGTAAATGTAACCATGCTGCATTAAAAAGATGTAAGCTCACATAAACATAATGTGCAGGTTGAACACAAACTGGCATGGCTGCCCAATCTCCTCATACACAAATAAAGTTGTATTTCTGTTTCCTTTAAATCTTTAAGTGGGCCAAATGAAATTAGAGCAGTATTTTTCCAGTCTTTGTAGGTTTGCTGGTGACAGTGCTGAACAAGTGCTGTGCTGTGGACAGCATCATGCTTTGCCTTCTGCTCTCCCTTGTGCTCACTCTTGCCTCAATGTCTCTTGGCTATTAACAGCACTGATGCCTTTTGCAAGTAGTGAGTTACCCATGAAACATGGGTTGAGAACTGTCCTGCAACTTTTTTCCTACCTTCTCCCATGTGTTTCCATGTTAGGGCTCACCTGCCCAGCCTACTGTGCCATTCTTGAGGATGTTTCTAGTTGCACAAATGTTGAAAGTGCCCATTTATTTATCCTTCACCCCTCCAGACTTCCCATGCCCCCAGTTTCCTGCATCTTGCATAATTTATAAAATTTCAAGTACCCAAATTAGTAGCTCATCTTGAATGTATATACTGAGTTTGTAGATGGTGAGGCAGGAAGGAAAATGCCTCTCCTTTGTTGAGCAAGAGTTTTTTTTCCAAACTGTTTGATGTTTTAAAGAACATTTTTGCATTTTTATATCCTAAGTAAGAGTTTTACTTAGGATGCAATTCCTTATCCATTTTGATTCACATTCTGCTTAGTTGTGAAAATCTGGATTTGCCCTAAGGCACTTTAATATCTCTCTGCATCTGGGAGGCAAGTTCATTAAATGAAATGGAGAGATTTTGTGATCAAGAGACCTGAAGTCTGCTTCTGCCCTCTTTAAATCTTATTGTGTGACATTGAGTAATCTCCCTTACCCTTCTTCAGTTTCCTTATTCATAAACTGGAGAGGATAATGCTTTATTGCTCTTCTTCAAATGCTTTAAAATTATCAATTGGAAGACGCTGTTTTTGGCAAAGATGTGTTCACCCCCAGTCTGCTGCCCCATGACCTGCTACCTCAGTATTTGTGTCAAGATCTGCTTTTTATAATATGTCATTTCCAAATTCAGCTGGTGCTAGGGTTATGAGTTGTGTTCAATAGTTGTTCTGGTTTGTACTATCTGCCTTCCCTCCTCTCCAGCTGACTGAGAGGCTTCTCTTACTCTTTTCTGTGGGAGAATTTGCTCTTATTTTTCTGTGACTCAAAAAGCCCTTGAGCTTGTAAAACACCTTTCAAGTGTCCAAGGGTAACAATATATAAACCAGTTAGAATAGAGATTGGAGCATTGTAGGAGACAGAACCTTGTTTCAGGCTAGGAAGACCTGTTCCTCAGGAGGTGTGTTTTGTGTGTTTTTCTTGTTAAACTTATCATACATTCCATTAAAGCATCCTTGCAACCTTTCAGTACCTTGTCCTCTCCTTGGAGGAGATATTATTCATCTCTTTCAATGCGGTGATATATCCTTCAGAAAAAAATATGGTTCCATTTTGGGGTTCTATGAATATTTAGTTGCCATTAGTTACACTCTGAAATGAATTTAAACATGAATTGAAACATTCTTTGTTTTGTTTCTCCCAGACCCACCTGAACATTGTGGAAAAGCAAATGGAGGCACCATTTGGAGGTTCCACTTTGGAAGAACTAGTCCCACAATTTGAGCACATTAACTAACCAGTTTCATTGCTACAGTATACTGGTAAAAATAGAGGAAAAAGTAGAACTAAAAAGAAAAAAATCCTCAAGGCTTGTGAATTCATGACCACAGGGCCAGAAATGTGACTGTTGATCTGTGTGCAGAAGAAACTGCTGGTCATGTTTCTAGGGCCATTTGAATTCCATCAGGGGCCAAAAATCTGGATGGTGTTTCTGTGTAATTTTAGTGTGCACAATGTTGGACAGCTCATCATTGGTGAGTGAACCAATTTTTCAGTAATCTTTGTCACAGCAGGCAAGATAGAAATTGGTCTGTAATTTGTAATCATTACTACGTTGCTTGAGATTAATTCTGGATCACCTACAGTGAAAAAAGATGCCTTCTAACCTCGGCAAGGACCATTCTCCATTCAGAGGGCCACTGAGGCTTGCTGTTCACAAAGCACCTTTGTCTTGATCATCCTTATTTTTTATGTCAGATGCACTTTTATCTATGTTCTGCTTTTCTTAGCAAGACTGAATACTCCAGATGTTTTACATAAAGCAGTTTTCTCAGTTCTTACACTGTGAAAGAGATTGGAGGATGGGGGGGTGAGCTTTGGAGTTTTCCTATTGATATATTTTTCAGACGAGACAAAAACTGCTGTTATGATGCATGCAAGTAGGTGTGGGCAGTGAATAGAAGTACCCTTTATTAATACAGAAAGGCTCTATTTACTTGCAGGTTGTTAATATGAGGAATTTGGGCTGAAGGATACCATACTTCTGAAGATCTGAATTGTCATCTGAAAAAAAACATTGACAAAGCAACCCAGTCATTCTAGCACTTCAATATATATAGTGAAACCTGTGCATTGGAAAACCTGAGATGCCAAAAGATTTTTTAGCTAACCTCTTTAAGGTAGTGCCAAAGTTTCTTATACAATGTTTTGTTTTGTGTTTCAATGCCCCCCCCCCCCCCCCCCAGTTAAAACCCTCTTTCATTTGGTAATTGATTTCCTTCCTTACCTCTCCACCCTGACTGTCTTCACAGAAGAAAAGGAGCCCTGGCCTAGAGTTCAGTATTCTGATATAAAATGCTCTTCTTTTGACATCAGATTGTTTGCTTTAATATTGAAGGGCTTCAAAATAAAGAGATAATAGAAAAAGGAAAAAAAAAGGAAAAGAAAACTACAGATATATGAATCAGTTGCAGGGGTAGCTGTGGGATATTGACATTGTAAACAATAACTGTGGTCATAGTAGTCATCAGATATTGCATTGTTGCATTTCCAGTAGGAAAGATAAGTATTAAACTATTGTACATTGTTGATCAGCCCTATTCAAGAATGCTAAATTCAGTGTAGGATGGGTGAGAGAATTCTTCTGGAGTGCTAAGGATAGTGGAGAGCAAATTTTATGACAAAAGAAAGAAGTTATGGAACTTGAAAGGCAGTGTTGAAATACCAGCAGATATGAATGGCCTGCAATCAAACTGGAAATGAAAAGGTTCTTTCCATCATGTGCCATTGGTGGTATATGTATGTATCTGTATGGTGTTACAGCAATCACTGAATAATCTAGGAGGTCCTTTCCAGTGTATTTCCTATATTGAGGTATTCCTAAAGAGATGTGTTCATGTCATTTTCTTGGATTGGATGAAATGTCAGAATAATGTGTTGAGATCTCAGTTTTCAATGAGTGAGCATGTGAACTGAAATACATATGTAATTTAAAACAAGCTTTAGGATTAGGAATATTTGAATAACTGGTTTTGGTTAACTTTTCTCTTTATCTGTGAGCATAGGAGTTACTGAGTCTGCTATAAAAAGAGCAGCATGAAATTCTGGAAAAAAAAGGTCTTATGTAAATTACTGTCATCACTTATTCACTACTTCTTTTATTTAATTGAGAAGTTAGAAGCATCTATCTTGTACTTCAAATTTAATATAATTCCAAGAAAGTGATACTAGTAAATTTTAATTTTTCTATTATACCCTTTTAACCCATTATTTTAAAATTAATTGTTGGAGTGTAGCTTGATTTTAAATTTACATTGGTGTCTGATGTGGGATGACTAACTGAACTGAGCTCCACACAGGGTTGAGGGAAACATGGCACCTTTCTCACCTGTGTTAGAGAAGTTCTTTTTCTGACTGGGATGTCTCTGGCTTGGAAACCTTCCAAGATGACCATAATTTATCATTTGTGATATGGTGTTCTGTTATGGATTTCTCGCAGTCCTTCCTGATAGATGTTTATTTAATTATGCACCAAGATGAGAGATAAAAATGTCTTGGATATTTAGGAAGAGGATCTGTGGCTCTGCAAAGAGCTGAGAATTGTCCTTATGTGTCCTGCTCCTGGCTCTGAGTGAAGGGGTGGCCCTTCCAAAGGACAGGGCAGGGGCGTGCTAAGGGAACGAGTACTGTGGCTGTTTGGAGCAGGGACTGAATGTGTGAGTACCCTTCGTCTCTGCTTTTTCTCTCTCTATGCTCCAGCAACACAACACGTATCAAGCAGAAATAGAGATTGAGCAAGAGTGTCTGTTTCTGTCTCATTTCTTCAAATATTTCTAAGTATGATTTTGCATGCCTGTCCTTGTTGCCCACTCTCTCTGCATATCCTGACTCAGGGATGTGTAGCTGGGAGGAACTGAGCAGCTTCTCCTGTCTCTAGGTAATTTATAATGTGAATATTTATCTAGAAAAATTGGGGAGGGGATATTGTGGCAGCAGAATGCTCAGAGGAGATAATTGGACAGTCATGAAAAAGTGACATTTGTTTCTGCTTCCATGCACACAAGAGATGTTCTCAGGTATATTTACCTAATTAATTTTTGCTGTTGTCTCATTTTCTATGTTCCTTTGTTGTCTGATCAATTTTTTTGTTATTTGAACTTGTTCTTTTTTTTCTTCTTCTGAAACTGATACATGCACAAGCTATAGCAACAATAGCTGAATATTGGAGATTTTGCATCTGGGACTCATTCTACTGTGAACTGAATATAATATTTTCTTAGGCTCTTTACCCTTTTCAAAAGCATTGATAAATATATGCATATATAATATATTAAATGAACAAACCCCACATCTGGTTAAAGAATGTTTGATAAAGAAATTCCATGGCTAAGTTTTTACATTTCAGAATTCAGTAATTGCAAGGAATTAGTGGTGGATACTTCTTTGCAGATATCCTCATAAAAATCAAAACTGGAACCCTAGTTGATCTACTCCATAGCAACTTAATTCCTTTAAATTTTAATAGAGAAAGAACTATTGAAAAAATGGTTAAGATACAAACCTTCAGAACTGAAGTTCTGGATTGGAAAAAATATTCTCAGTCTGTATAGGTTTGCATTTTGCATTGCCCACAGGGCTGTTTCTTTTCCTCCATAAGATGAGCCCTGTGTTAGCTTTTGTGGACTCAGGAAGAAGCTGTGTAACCCACAGGGGAGCCAGGAACGCCTTCCCTGCCACTGAGCTGGAGCAAATCTGGGTTGCTCTGCTTTCTGTTCCTTGCTTTCTTCTTCTGATTCCACGTTGAGTTGTTCAAAGGAGGTGGTCTGGAGAAGGCCTCTCCCAGTGCAGTCCAGTTCTCTATCAAGGCTCCAGTTTGCTGCTGCTGACCAAACCGAACTACTTTGTTTTGCTTGTGAGTATTATTAACTGGGAATACTTCAGGAATGAAATGTAATATCACTTTTGACAGCAGGTGAATTGTGCAGTAGGTGCATAACAGTTCTCATTCAGCTTTGTGGATACCAACTTTTACTCTCACAATATTAGTTGGAGGGCTAAATGCTTGCTTTCTTAATGCAAAATGAGGTTTGTATTTCTCCTTAGTGCAAGAAATTACCATGAGTTATAAAATGCTAGCAGCTGACACTGTCATGACTTTAATATGCAGAGAGATGTTTATAACTTATTCTTTCTATGAATACTGTTTTCATCATAAGGTGATGGTTCTCAATTGTATACAAGCATGTATAGTGATAGTTATTTTTTATACTCTATCAGAAGTCTTCATGCATCTATCCTTTTGTAAATATATGAAGCTGTAGACAGAAAGCAAAGCCACAAAGAGAATTGTTAAATCAGACTTGATGTGCTTTGCCAAACGAAGGAAAAGTTCAAACTGCATTGTAGATACAGTGCAAATGAATTTCTTTGCAGCTATAGACCATGGTCTAATAAAGACCATTCTAATTCTGTTCTTTCTTCAAGGCTTTACAGCTATGTCTGTCTGTCTGGGAATTCTTATCAGTATTGTAGCAGATGGGGTGAGAACCTGGATCACCCTGGGAAGTTGGTCAGGATCTGAATGGGGCCCAAAACCAGCACAAGCCACAGGCCATTTCAAATATCCTACCAAAAAAAAAAAGAAAAAAAAAAAAAGAAAAAAAAAAAAAAAAAAAAAGTACTGGATTAAAGAATTATTTCAAATAAAAACTCAAATGTTCTTCTTTATGTGAACTCTTCTTTTGAAAATCATCAAAAAAATTACGACAGTTACAATATGTTTGAAAGTGCTGGGTGAGGAAGAAAAAAGACAGTGTTCACAAAGACTAATTTGAAGCACAGAGATAGGTATCTTTCTGTATGTTCCATTTATTATTTTTCAACACTTGTTTTATTAACATGCATCTAGAGTTACATGTTGCTTTAATCTCCTTGATTAAGACTTGCTGAAAGGATCTGTCATTATTTATTGTCTGAGTGCCCCAGGTCCCACTTTTTGTTTTACATTAGCCTTGCCAACTTTTGACTTGAAAAGCGAATTCTGTAGTTGTAGTAAAGTTTAGTATAACTGAGTTTATTTTAAAAACCCCAAAAAACAAAACAGAAAACTAAAACAATTATGTAATTGTATGATTAAGGCAGAAGACCCCTCTTTCCTACAACTGATGCACAGTAAATTGTTTTGAACAGGTTTCCAGAGCTGCTTTTCATGCTGTTGTCTTAGCATAAGTTTGCTATGACCATTTATTTTTGCTGATGAAATACTTGTGTTTTTTTCTCCTTTAGTAAATACGTGTCTTCAAAGCTGAGGTAAATTCTTTTTAGCCAGAAAGCGTTAACTCAGCTTGCCAGCACTTTGCTGCTGAGCCACATTTAAAGTGATCATCGGGGCAAGTTCCTAGAAAGAAATTCACAAGAGTTTGCTACGATTTCAGCTCAAGAGGGGAAAATATGTTTAAATGTAGGATTTTTTTTTTCCTTGTTAGTGAGTTCAGGAAGATACTTAATGGGAGAATGAAATAAAGGCCCATTGTAAAGGTACCTAACTCATCATTACCACATGTAGGCTGTACATTTCTGCTGCACTGTTGTCTTTGATATTATAAACTGATGTTGATTTTTTTAATCCTAAATTGGTTTTTATGTTCCAGAATATATGTGGAATGATATAATTTAAAGAACGTTTCTAACATGTGGTAGAAGTATTTGTATGCATGCAAATACCACCCTGGCTCCCAAAACTAGACACAGATACTGTATTTTAATTTTTCTTTGTTTATGTGTGTGTATTGGAGAGAGGGTTCCAGTTATGAAAGACTCCAGTTATAATACCTATTGGTTAGGGAACATGAGATCTGCTTGGAGAATTGGCAGCTAAAAATGCCATTTACATATTCTGCTCTCTTAATACTTCAGGTTAGTAAGAACTGTAAGAAAATATTTTAGGATATAGATATTTGGAACAGTTGGATTACTTTTGACAACAGTGCAAGGAATCCATTCAAAGCTGATTTCCCTCTTTTGTTCACTGAGGACCTGCAGAATCTAAGATAAAAATGGCAGTTGTCCTGAGGGCACCCTGAGGCATGTCATTAAAATTGGAATTTGATCCTCTTTTCATGGTTACTTGGGACAATCAACCACAGCAAACCTGAAAACTCATCAGTTTTCAGAAATATGACATGCCCTTGACTTTGTCAGTTTGGATTCTGTGTGCAAGATTTGAGTATTTCAGAATCCCTTTAGATGTCACTCTGTCTTCAAGAATATAAACATTGTGCCTTGTACTATACAAAAGATACAGTACTTCTAAGCATTTCTGAGCACTTATTCATGGCAAGGGAAAAGCTAAATTATAGTCATCAAAATGAAATGCTTTTTTAATTGAGATTTTTAAACTGCTAATTCTAAGAAATAGAATTGTATGTAGTCCAGTTATTTTTAACTATTAAAATACTTTAAAATGAAAAATTTGGCTGTCTGAACTGATGTGGACCTTTCTAAACTTGGATGAAACTACCCATTCTAACTGGCTGTGTATTTCCATCTGATAACTGCAATTTTCAAAAATACCTGGAAAATGGATGCAAAACAACATTTTTCTGTTTATTCCTCTGTACCTGGCCTCTTGCTGCTTTCAAGCCCCTTGCCTTCCCCCCTTCCAGGCTGCCAGGTTTTTAAAATTTATACTCGTTTTCATGTATTTTTTTTGGTCAATAACAAAATAATCACTTTTCTGTTCCTGCAGCTGGGCTTCCAGAAAATTGCATTTTGTCTCTGTGGCAGAGAACCCACGAGCTGGCCACTTTGCCATCCCTGCTGCTTGCCATCGGGAGCTCACTGATGCTTGATGTGCTGGGAGCCATATGGCCACTTCTCGCTGCTCTCCCTCTTGCTGCTCCCCCGAAAGTTGCAAGTGCAGAAGAGCCAGCTGCCAACACCAAGGACAAACAGGGGCTTTGTCCACGAGAGGGACGGTGATGGGGACAAACCTTTGACTGTACCTCAGCTTCCCCTCAAGACATTTTCCTCCCAGCTATCTCTTGTCCTTAGATTTTCTGTAATATGCATATGTTCCTCCCTTCTGTTTTGTTTTTTTTAATAATTTTTTTGTACATCTCTTATTGCTTAGTCTGTAAACTAAAGTTGCTAGTTAATATGCAGATTATTTGTAACTGCAAATCAATTCATTTGATAATTGGCATAAAAATGTTACACATGGAGCAGCACAAAACTTGGCAGCAGTAGGCAGGAGGTGGTTTCGGTGCCTAATCCCCACCAGGCACATGGGTTAAGGTGTTTACTTGCGCCATTTGTGTGGGAAGGAGCAGCCTTGCCTGTTCATGTGGAAACTCCTAATTGCTTTCTTTGTTTTGACAGATTTATGGGTTACAACAAAACATAATTGCAAGTAACATAACAAAGTAACACTCTCATGAGCACCTGTAGTGTTGCTATTATAAATAGAACTACTAATGTACAGTGTTGGTTATTGTAAAAGTACATTCAGCTGAAGTTCTCAATTTTTCTTGCTGTGCACATTGTGCTCTTGGTCTTCCACTTAAGTTTGCAGGAGAATTTCTCAGTCTTCAGCCCAGACAGGTAACATCTGTTGCCTCACTTTTCTCATCTGTTGTTCAACATTGAAATGGTTAATAATGTGCTAGAGGCAAGTGAGTACCTGGTAACCTGTTACTTGTCCTGAAGTTCCACTCTCATGATTGAAATTAATCCCTGGGTTTTTGGAGAATGCTCTGCTTTGTGAGGATGTCCTCTGCAAAAGGGTGTTGCACTGTAAGACAGAATAAAGTAAAATTGTGCCTGTGGCAGCTGAGGAAGTTACATGTCTGCGTGCTCTGCAACACTCACAAAGAGAGCTTTGGATCCTCTGAGGTGTTCCCTTAGCTGGTGTGACTGTTGAGGGGTGTCAGGTGGATAAACAAGGGAAGGGACCATGACCTAAGGTTGGAAGAGGTCATGGAGATTGGTATTTAGACACTTCTGCTGTCTGCCTGCTTCACGTACTGACTTTTCTTTTGTGGTGGTTGACAAATTATCCTATTTCTTTGAGTCTTGGTATCTTTCTCTATAAATTGAAAATGTTTCTGTATTTAAGAAAAGACATTTGCCTGGCAGAATGCTGTAGGAACAAAGACTTTTGCAGGCACTGAAAAAGCTCCTCATATCAGGTATGCTGAGGATTTAGCAAATACATATTACATTTGTTCTAAAACTATATACAAATATAGCACCTCAAGTAACTGATGAATAGCTGTGCTTATTAGAAAAATAAAGAAAAAGAAAATGAGCCTGTTCAAGAGAGCAAGCTGTTCTCTGAGTTACAACTATCTAGTTCTGTCTTCACTGTACACTGCTCCGGGAAGGCTTTGCAAACCTGGCTTCTTCCTGGTCTGTTCTGCACACCTGAGCTGCAGAGTGGTCTGTGCACTCCCTGGTCTCCCACCGTCCCTGTCCCTGTGTAGCCCCCGTTGGGAGAGACAGATAGAGGGGATGTGAAACTGGGGTTCAAGCTTTTAGAGATTAGAGATGAAGTAGCATTCCTTTGAAAAGACCTGGATAATGTCTGTGTTTGCATTTATAGTATGTTACAGGATTATTTTCCAGAGGTCAGATGTCAAGACTGGTTTGTGTACGGAGAATAAGAGAGAAATTTTGATTAAGTCTGATAAGGCTGGGCGTGGTGTTCCCCCCTTACACTATTTTACAGAACCGTTTTTCCCTTTTATTTTTTAACATGTAGATTCTTTTTAATTCTCATAGCTCTATGCCATTTTGCTTAATATCTCATAAGAGCTAGCAAAGATATGTACATGTTAGTATGATGAAAGCTACATGTTTTATACCCACGTTAAAAACTGAATTATGCTGGTATTGAAAATTGTCTGTTGAAAATGCAATGCAAACCCTGAATAAATTCTGCAGTTGCAAATCATATATTTGGATTATAGTTGCTCTGAGACTGAGCCCTTACAGAGTCTTAAACTTTTCTCAGGATAATTTTAAAGCTTCACTCAGCCTAGGATTTTAGCTTAAATCTGTTAAACAGGAAGGTCTTAAGATTGTCTGTCAGAGTTTTCTGTCAACAGTAACACAAATACTGGGCTTACTCAAATGCTGGCCTCTCTGGAATGAGTACCTTGAGCAAGGTGCTTCAAAGCAAGATCTAAATCTAATATTAAAGATAAAATATTGATTGTTTTGATTTCTTACTGAGAAAACTTATTAGCATTTTACTATCAGGGCACATGCTTTTTTCATATGACATTCATTTATGTTTGGTCAATACGAAAAAAGCCTTCTGAGCCTCAGAAATTCCTAGCCTTAATTTAAAAAAGACACAGTATCAGTTCTGTGACCTTTATCATAGCAACAGTGAAGACTAAATCTTATTCAAAGCATTTAAATGAGATCAAACATAAACTGCCGAGTAGGTAGAATGGAAAGCCATCCTTTTGGTAATGCTTCTGGTAGCAAAGCCTTGTCTTTAGCCCTTTGTTATTAAAGCATGACACAGACGTGTTCTGATAGCACCTAAATCAGTACTAGTGCAGGTGGATGTGCTCTGAAGTCACTGCAAATGAAATTCAAGTCCAATGCATTAAAAACTGCTCCCTGTAAATTTTAGTGGGAGCATTTCCTTCACATCCTAATACTGGAAACATTTCACTGTTGGAGTGACAGGAGTAGGCACTAAAGACAGTGTTGGTAATACATGTGTAAAACTAGTTACATATGGAATTCTTTTGGTGTTTTTATCATGCTAAGCCTTGCTGGGAGGCATCTCAACAAATAGCACCGATTAATCATTGCTGGTATGCCTTAGTTTTGGTCCATTTACTTTTCTGACACCAAAAATGTAGACTTGAAGACATTTAATTATAAATATATGCTGAGAGAGTGTTTGTTATTAACACTGAAAGAGGCCTTTTTTAATACAATAGAATATATGTGAATTTAGAAATCTTAGATGATTTTTGTTTTATCTGTTGTATTTCCACCTTATTTAGGGATTTTATGTTGAAAGGGAAATAGCTTAGTATCTTAGTTAAAAGTGGTATTATAGAGCACATTTTGTGACTGCTGCAATCAGGTAATGAGGGGCTTGTAGACTTCATAAAGTAGGTAATTCTCCTCTGAGGTTTTATCTGCCCAGATTTGTCTTTAGGTACTTCATGATCAGTAAATAATTAATTCAATTTACTGAATAGAGTTTTGTCACTTAGAAATACTCACTTGGAATATATATTTTTAATTGGCATCAATGGCACATTTCCCAGGGAGCATAACAAAATGGATCATTTAATAGATGCCCAATCTCTCCATCCATCTATCTATCAGCACAGCACATGATGTTTTGACTTTAACATGGTAATTATCTCAGGCTGACTTCAGAGAAGAAGCTGCCACCCACACAGCAGTGCTTAATTACTTCAGACTTCAGTTTGCCAAGAGAAAAATTGACTTTTTTTTTTTTTTTTTTTGCACATTGCATGGAATTGAAATGATTTCATTGTCATTTTATTTGAAATGCAGCCTGACATCACCATGGCATCATGGGAAAGAGAATGCAAAATTTCTCTGAAATTCTTAAAATAGGCTGAAAGCTGCCTTATATTTTAATGGTTTTCTGTGAAGCCTGTGTTCACATTCCTTGAATGTTAATGATGAGCTGCTTCAGCGTATGGGAGGAACTTTTTCCTATGAATACATTTCATTTGCAAGCCAATGAATGCAATTTTTTTTTAAAGTTGCCAAAATTAATACAAAATTTGGCATTTTAAGGGTAGGTGACTGTTCAAATTAATGTTTGTGCACTGTAGAGTTTGAGAACATAACTACTAAAATGAAAGAGATAATGAATTAATGGTAGTGTACAGGCAGTCTAGGAATCAAATAACTAATTTTTTTTGTCATTTACAATCACAGCTATTATCCCGAAATGAGATAAGAAAGTTGCATATGTGTGTTTTCAGCATCTGAAAGCTAAATTTAATATCTATGAAAAGTAGTACAAGGTTTTATGTATATGTTGTTAAATGTGCTGCTAATTGATTTGCCACACAAATACTTGAGGCAACCTGCTTGAATGAAGCACTGTAAGACAGACTTCTGTGCTCAAAAGAGGAGAGAATTTGATTCCTAGATATCTTACCCTGCATTCTCTGAGGACAAAGAGCCATTTTGGGATCGATTTCAAAGGCTTTAGTGGGTCTCGTGCAACCACTAATGTCAGTGGCATTAAACTCCTGGAAGCCTATGGGACAGGAAAGAAGACAGAGCACACCAGTAGCCTGGATCCCATAGGAAAAAGCTCTTTGTTGCCAGGCTGGAAAGCAAAAGCTTGGGTCTGGGTTCTGATGCCTTTCTGTGCTCTCTGTGGGTGAAGGCATTTGTAGGGCTGGAAGTAAAGCTGATGAGATCTGAAAAAATGCTTAAAGCAACTGTTCCTCAAACTACCTGGCTGCTGCAGGCTGGGAGCAATTGTGGGTCCTGGCCAGTGCTTGGACACAGAATTCTGTGCACATTGCACCTGACTGCATGCAGCACTGAGGCAGGACAAAGCCTGTGTGTTTATCTGTACCCAAATCGTTAATAAATCTTCACACAGTGAACTCTGCCAGTCTTCCTGTTAAAATTTTACCCTCAACAAGAAAATTCAATATACTGTCTTCCCAAATGGCAAATAAATAATATTGAAAGTGTCCTTTCTAAGGTAAGATGTATTTTCTTCTTCATTTTATACATCTGTATAGTAAAGACCCACTGAAATTATTATTTCATTGTCACATACACTTTTCACAAAAGAAGAAAGCAGAGAAGCCTTTTGAAATAAATCTGGTGACACTAGAGAGTTTACAAATACTGGCATATTAATATACAGCTAAAATAATAATAAAAAACACCATGCTGCTAAAGATGTTTAGTATTATCCGCTCGCTGCAGGAGTTTATTAGAAACTCCAGCTTTCTTTTATTAAAATTTCAATTGGCTTGGTGAATGAGATCCTATGTTAGTGTCATAAAGTGAGAAGCCAGAAGGAGAGGATATTGGCATTTAAGTGCAGATTTCATTTTGAAATAGTGTATATTATTATACCAGAATATTGCATATCACAAATATTACATACTGGTGGTGTTAGAAATAGTTGCACTGATTTCTGTATTCATCAAATTGTCATTGTTTTCTGTGCCATCTGGTAGTTTATACATGTCATTTTTAAATATGTTCTAAGAAGTTTTTAATATACCTATAAATAGAAAGCAAATACTGCATAGTTCTGTGGAGATTTTAAAAGGTGGTTGGCACAGATGATCTCCCAGAATTGGCTTCAGCATGAAGGGATAACTTAAATCAAAAGACCAAACCTTTTCTGAATTGTTATAGGGAGGTCATGGATTTAAATTTGACAATTGTATTTTTTATGTATGTGGTTTAATAGTGATTTTTATTTAAGACTGCTTAGTGTTTTTTCAAGTACATTCTCACTTATGTAAAACAATGTTGTGGTGGTGATAGCTTATCTCAACTGGAAATTAACTCTTAATTCATAACTCTTCCTACTGCACTGAGCTTTGCTGGGTAGTATGGTACAATGATTCTATAAGCATCAACAAAGGCTTTTGCGGCATATTGGTCTCTATTTCCTGGCATCTTCAAAGAAAATGAATGGGAAAAGATGAGAAGTTAGTGTGCAGTAAAATGGGTGGGGTGTGCTTATCAATCCTCTCCACTCTTCCCAGAGTTGTTCTCCTTTGTGTCTAATCAGAGCAACTGACGGTGTTGTCCTCTCAAACATGCTGGGGGTGGCAGACACTCCATGGCTGGGAAGGGAGGCGCATGGCTTTACTCTCCCATTTCTCTGCAATGATGAAAGCACTTAGGTTAAGAGTGCTTTCAAAGTTTTATTCCACCCAAGATTCCATAGACGGACTGTAAAGGTTGAGTAGGTTTGTGTGTTAAATATTTGTCGTGGTTTAGCATAGTTTGGGTTTTTAGTTAAAGAGGGCTCCATCAGCCACAGAAGTGATTCTTTGCAAAGAGGCGCTTACAGCTTCCTCTAGACGCAATAGAACCAATCAACTGGCTGGTTTGAATATTGGCAACTTTTTAAAGCCACTTAAGAAGCTTAACACGCCTCTGCGATCCACATTTAAGAACGAACAAACCCCAGGAAAGCTCTCTTGCTGCCGGCTTTTGGACAAGGAACTGGGGCCTGCGGCGCGGCCCAGCGGGGCTGGGCCAGGCCCTGCTCGGTGCGGCCCGGCTGGGTCGGCCTTGGCGCAGCTTGGCTGAAGATCTCAGCCGCTTCTGCTCGCTGGACACCCGGAGCAGCCCCTCAGTGCGGGCCGGGCCGGCCGGGACACAGTCACCCCGGAGCCTCGGAGCCCTGTTCCATCCGCAGCCCTGCTCCATGCAGGCGGCCCCGTGGCTCGGCCAGCCCCTCCCAGTGTGGCCGCTGAAATAAAATGCTACACCGAAATGTGCTCTGGCCGCCACCCGGCAGAAATTAGGTGACCAACAGCAAAAGTCGAATTCCAGCTGCAAGGCCCGGTTGATTTTAACTCTCTTAGTGCTGTAAGATTCTCCAGAACAGATGAAGCCTGCAGACATCAATCTGCTCCTGAGTCAGAGAAAGAGGAAAAGTGAAGGCACGTGAAGAAAACACCATAAAGACACCAAAGTCAGTGAAGAAGGAAGAGCTGAAACCCCGAGAGAGGAGAAAGAGGAGATGCTTCAAGCCTAGAAGCTGAAATGCTGTTGTAAAGCTGTGGTGATGGACTGTGATACATCAGAGTACCCGCTGTAATTTCATGAAGCATGGGGGGTGGAACATTCAAACTGCAATGGTGAGCAAAGGTACCTGTGCTGAAACAAGCAAATGTTGAAGTAGCTGTGATTTGATGAGAAGCTTGAACAGAGAGAGATGAAAGTGATGAAGACCCTTGCTCCCAGGGAAGAAGAAGACCTCTGTTCCTAGAGATGAAGATGCTCCCAGAGATAGGTGAAGAGAACCTTTGCTTCTGAACAGCTCATCCTTAAAATGGTACCCCATTAGCTCAAGATTGGACCCTCGAAAGCAGCTGTAGGGAAAGCTGTAAGTTGAGGGAAGGGGCTTCCACATGTGAGCAGAGAACCATCCCTGGTGGCTGTCTCGCTGTGACATTGAAGCCATAAGAGAACTGTTTCTTGTGGTGTCTCCATAGCATGAGCAAGAGAGACTGCTCTCCCTAAGTGAACTGAAAAAGATTGTTATAGAGGTGGTAAACTGACTGAAAAAATCTCAAGGGTTGTCTTTTTACATTGTCAGTGGGAGAAGGGAGAAAGGTGGGGGGAAGAGAAGTGTTCTGAAGGTTTAGTCTGACTTTTTTTCTTTCTTTTAGGTCTTTTAATAAACTTCTTTATATTAAGTTTTGTGCCTGCTTTGCTTTCTCCTAATTCTTATCTCACAGAAGGAAAATGAGTTAGTAATGGATATTTTGAACCAAACCACTACACTTAATTGGTGTTTCTGCCCGGTTTACAAACTGAACCCACTACAATATTTTACATATTCTCATACATACTAATTTGTATGTGTTCTCATACGCAATATAAGTATATAGTATTTCTGTGTAGTTCAAATCTCAGGTTTATAACTTTTGCTTTTCAATAGCATGTCTGGATTGCTGTTTAATTCTGAATCATTTTTTCTTTGGTTTTGCTTTCATGTAATGTAACTTTGGTGGTCTCAGCACAGTGACATCTGGACATGTTGCAAAATGGTCATAAATTAGCCCATAGTCATTCACATACTGGTGTAATTAACTTCAGATTTTTTTCTATTTTGTTTTTAAAGAGATTCCTCTGTTCTGTTGTTTGTGATTGGATAATCAGTGTTTCATTATTTGGTGAAGTGTTGCTTTAAAAATTGATGGCACCAACAACTCAATCCAGCTGGAACCCTCCACAGTGGAAAAAAAAAAATCTCTCACATCCCCCCATCTTGATTCTTCAAGATGCAGTGAGAAGTTTGCACTTCTGCAGCTGCAGTTCTTTCATGACAGGTTCTGTAAATTTTACACATGGTTGCCTGCTTGGAAAATATTTTCCAGATTTACATGTTTACAGCACTGACATGTAAAGCTGAAGAGCCTTCCTTCTCCATTATGGCACAAGTACTCACAGATTGCACACTAACTTTATAAAATCTGGAAATGGATCATTTACAACTTTCAAACAAATCAAAGTGCCCTTTGATCTCGATTCCAAGTTTCCTTAAGAGCAACAAATAAAAATAACTTTTTTGGTGTTTTTTTTCCCTAAATATGGTCAGTATTAATGTAACTATTATATCTCTCTGAAAACTCAAGCAACACATTTAATACATTTTTATTTCAAAGTGCATATCCTTGGAAGAGAAATAGAATTCAGCAAATGTAGGCACTATTAAGATCATTATATGGCTGGTAAGTGCATCTGTAGAGGCTGTATGAACTCAGCAAGAGATAGTCTGGTCCATCCTTTATTCCCTCCTATGTGTGTGGTTTTGTTTTCACTAATGTTATCAAAAATTTGGAATAGTGTTGTTGGAAAGAACCTGGCGATGCAAAATCTATGGAAATCTGTAGTTACTTTGATGCAAATTAACTTATCCCATAACCTTCAATTATATTTTTCTGATTCCTACAGAATTGCTAAACATATTAAGAGTGTATGCCATTGAAAGTGTGAAAAATATTCAACAGTTACAGAACACTTGAATTTTAAAATATTGCATTCAGGCAGTCATCATCATGATGAGCTTCAAGTCACCATATTGCCTAGAGTCACTATTTTCCTTGGCCCATCATTTATTCTAACTTGAATTATGTTTTAGATATCTTTTTGAATGTTATAAAAGTTTAAAAGGAGAAAATACAGCTTGCTGACAGAGGAAATATGCATCATTTATTAACACTGGTGAAAAAGATATTTTTATTTCTGTTAGACATTGCTGATTTTTGCAAACATGTTCTGTCTCTTGCAAGGTAGCCTGACTGGAATCCAGGGTGTATATGCTCGGTATTTTCTTAATGTTAGTCATGGTGCTGCCTGAAATATTTTATCTTTAGACAGATTAATTCTGGCACAAAAGACATAAACCCCCCCTTTAGTAAAGACAGACTTTAGGAGGAAAAGGCTGGGCATCTCAAAACTAAAACCAGCTTTGGAGAAACGTGAAGTCATGCAGGTTAACAGGTAGGTGTCAAATAGCTCATCTGCAAGGGATGAGCAAGGCATCAGTGGGCAGTAGGATCATTTTATGACCTGCTTTCAGAGAGCTCAGACTGGGCGGTTGGAAGCAGCTTTTCATTCAGTAATGTTTATTAAGATGGATAGGGGCTTCAAGAGGGTTTGTTTTGTTTGATTTAGGAGGTTCTGAGAGGAAGATGATGGCATGGCTGTGGCTGCCTGAGAGGTCAGGCTGGGCTCTCTAGTGTGACTCTGCTGGCAGCTGCCCCGTTGAGAGGTTTGGAGGGCTCCAGTGGCCAGCAAGGGTCAGAGCACAGAGACCACCCCTTTCTCGGCTAATACAGGCCACAGAAATAGGTTTCAGATGGAAGTACATCTATCACTTTAGATAATTCTTAACTTGTTAATTTTCTAACATACATATACAAGCCACTTGTAAAGAAGCAAATACCTTAAAATATTTGATGATTCCCTTGCAGGCTAAGAAAAGTGAAAGACTTAAACAGAACCAGAATTGAGCCTGTGTTTTCCCTCCCCTTCTGCCCCCTTAATAGTTAAAAGAATACCCTCCCATGTTTTGTGGTGGAAGCTGGGCAAGTATGAGAAGATAGAAAATCGGATTACTTTAGGGCTATAAAATAGTCTAAATAAAGCATACAATTCAGGGTGATGAATGGCTAAGATAACCTAGAGGAGCAAGATGAGCTAATGAAAGAGTGATGTAAAGCCCAAGTCAACTGCTTTTTAAAATGTGGCATCATCACTGTAAACAAGAGAAATGAGAACTTTCACTTTGTATTTAATCATGAAGTACCCTCATGGTGGGCTGCAAAGTTGTATAAAAAATGAGCAAAGCAACCTGCTCAGAGTGCAAATGTGTGTCTGTTTTTCTTAAAGAAAAAAGAGCAGCTTTTTAACAGGTCTGTCATGCTCATAAAACACTTAATGATGATCTCTAAATACAAAAAGCCACACTGTATACATGCACTGTACTAGACTGTACATAAGCAAGGCCATATTTCTGTGACTTGCTTCCAGCCTGAATTTCTATCCAGCACTATTTAATTCTACAGAGCTTTCTGATACATGGAAATTTGAAAATGAGCCTCACCATCTCCTATGTATCTGAACTAAAAGTTCTAACTGTAATGCTTTAATCCAAAATTCAACAGTGTGCAGTTCATAAAGGTTTGGATTACTTTATCAAGGTAAAATAAAAAATATGTTGTATTGCTGCAATGATGATTATTTGAAACAGGTGCCATACAGCTTTTAAATCCTTTCCTCTGCTGATTAAATGTAGAATTTATTTACCATTTTTTCACAAAACAACTTTTTAAAACTAAATATTCTGTAGCATTACATTCTCCTCCTGTAAAGTTTGAAAAAAGAGCTGTTGAGCAATCCCATAGACTTTAGGCTTATTTATTCGTAGTTCATTTTCTTTTTTTTTTTTGAGAAAAGAGAATGGACTCTGTCGAGCTAATAGGCATTAATATGTTAAAGTTGCTTTTTGAGATTATGACTGTTTGTTTGTTCATAATTAGGATTAAACCTAAGTCTAGCAGGTAATGCTTATGTGAGTGGCAGTGCTGAGCGGAGAAAAAGAGAATTTTTTTAAATTTTTATCTTTGTATTCCATACCCCATCAGTCATGGAGAGGGAAAGTTTACAGGTCAAGTGATCAGGTTTATCCCTGGGTTGGGATGGTGAAGGAAAGGCAGTAGCAGCTGTAGGATTTGGCATTCCTGGTCACCCATTCTGGCTCCCATCTTCTGATTAGTACATGTGCATTAATTTCCTTTTTTTCCACTTGCTGAAGCAGTGACTAGTGTTTGGTCTGTTAATGGATGTAAGAGTACATATGTGCTTGTCTAAGTTTTCATGCCTAATGTGGGAAAATTTTATTAGATACTTTTCATTTAATTGTTAGGTATGTGATGCATTTTATCAAAAAGAGGTTGGAAATATTGGTGTGCATATATGGAAAATTTTATATAAACAGAACTGTTGCCCATTTTTGTGTTCCCTGAGAAATAAATCTTCAGACATTAGAAACAGTCCTGAAGTTCTTCAGTGTTTTACTAACATAATAACAACTAAAATATTTATTTCTTCATGTAGATCTTGTAGTGTGACTTACCTTTGTGCATGTGGGTAGTTGCTTTTACATACGAGAAGTATTTGTGTGTGCTGTCATGCAGATGTGGTTGTAGGTCTGAAGGTATACTGGCTTTCTTTGGTAGTACTTACAAAAAACCCATTATTGTAATTTGGAAGGATCTTCTGAGTGGGAAGATTTTTCTGGTCATTGAAACTAATACAGATCATGCAGCCTTTATATACTTAGTGGTGGCAGGTCTAGTACTTGTATGACTTGGAAGAGAACAAGGTATGGCAGGAGTAGCTCTGCTTGTATCATGTTGTAACTTGGTGAGGACAATTTCAAATATCCTTTTGTTTTGTTCAGATAAAGTTGAGGGAGAGTGTGGTGGGTTAGCTAAGAGGACAGAAACTGTTGATTTCATTCTGGTTTTTTTTCTTGACATATTTTTTCCTTTGTTTGTTTAGAGACTTGAGACATAAAAATTATCTCTGTATCTCAGTTTAGCTCTCAGCAAAATGACTGCTATAATACTTACTGTCCGGGGATGAACTTTGTAGTAGGTTTCAAAGGCCCTGGGATTAATGGATAGAAAGCAGTGGGTAAATTAAATTGCCATCCAGATGTTTTCCCTTTCTGCTACTTCATCACAGTATAAAACTTTTAATGAGATTTTTAATGTAACTGGTTGTTGTTTTTGTTGTTTCGTCATTCACAAAATTAATTTTTTTCCTTGCTAAATGTCTTGCCTCAGAGTGGTAAAGAATGTAAACTGTGTAATCTGATAAAAAATATTTGCGTTTGCAGTAAACTGTTTATGAAATATAGACAGTGTTTTGAATTCCATGGTATTTTTTGGAGAGAAATTGATTTTAGAAGATACTTTAAAATTTCCTATGTGTAACATGGGGTGTGTAATGTTATCAATTTAGCTTCAATGTGAGCCAAGGTGCTCTAGTTTTGTCATGAGGAACATATTTTCATCATTCTTCCTGAGTATTTTAAGGGTGACTTTTGACTTCCCACTCCCTTTTTGTGTGGCACAGCTGTGGTAAGTGTGGTGCTCTGACGCGGCGTGAGTAGGGGTGTGGAAAGAGCCTCACGTCCATCCCGATAGCGCCCTTGTCGGAGCAGCGTGGGGGGTGCCATGCAAACACACTCGGACACACTCAGACACACTGGGGTTGGTGGATACCCACAACCACTCACACACAGCTGGACAGCTTCTGCAGAGCCGTCGGAGAGGCAGGAGGGGTCCTTTGTATGGAGTTCCAAGTGGTTTATTGGGGTCCCCGCTCAGAGGGATCCAGGGACAAAGGACACAGAACACTGAGGGGTCTGGGGTTTTATCTGGGGCAGCACCAGGGGAGGGCAGAACATCAGAGACCAATCATCTGGGAGCCAAGGTGTGGAGAGGATGTGGGGTGACAGAACAGTGACCAGTGGGGAAGGCGCAGGGTGGAACAAGGGAATGAGGAACCAGTGGGGTATCAAGGAAAGGAGAACTATCTAGAACACAGACTTAAAAGAGGTTAAGGGGGTGGTCTTAGACCTCTGAGCCTGCCCACCAGTGGACCTCCACTCTTTTGGGGTCAAGTTGCTCCTTGGTCACTCCTGTGGTAGACTCAACCACTGCAACAGTGCTCCAACCCTAGTCCTGTATGCCACGGAACAGGGACCATGCTAAGCAGAGGGGAATATTCTCCTTGCTGGTCATGTTATGCTTCTATGTTGTGGCTGCTGCCATAAGCTTCTGCAAAGAGGTGTCTTCTTTGTTATGTAGCAGTTTTTAAAACATGAACCAGAGCCCTGCCATCTTCCTTAGTTTCTGATTCTTCCTTCCCTTTTCATCTCTTCATAGCTGTCTGGATCCTGGCATCCTGAATTAAACTTCCACCAAGGTATTGGTTAGAGGCAGTGTATCCAGACAACAAGCTTGACTTATGGTTTGCTGGAAATACCCCTTGTTCTCATATTTTCCCAAATATTATGGTGAAAAAATTTCATAAATTGTCATTATAAGGTACAAACAAGAATAGATCTATCCCCTACCCCAAATAACATTCTCCATGTTGAGTGACTGAGAGATTGTTTCCAAGCATTTCTCAGATGATTTTAACTTGATTCCACTGGGGATCAATCCTTTGTGTGCTTGGGGAAGTACTTGAAGAGAAATGGGAGACAGAGCACAGAGATATCAATAAGCAATTCTTTCACAGAAAGCAGTTACAAGGCTTCCGAATCTTGTAAAGCATGGTATATCTATTTAATACAATTTTGACTGAGTAAAAAAGTAGATGTTAGGAGTCTTCCCCTGCCTTTCTAGTTTTCTCCAAACAGAAGTCTCTAGCATAGTGTGCCTAACTGGGAAATGCTCTGTGAATTGCCACAGATCACATTAAGTAAAGAGCTGAGAGATTCAGCTTCTGTTGGCTGTTGTTCATGAGGTAGAAGACAACTTAACTTGACTCTCTGATTCGATATTGTATTTGCATGTTGGCAAGCAGAAAAGTAAACAACACTTAACTTGTAAACTTAGAACTTAATTAATGGTATTAAAATAATTGAAAGAATGTGAATATAAAATGCCGAGATGCTGTTTTTATTGCACCCTACACAAAGCAGAACTGTAGTAAAAATAAGTTATTCTGTAGTGTAGAGGAGTATGCATTATTAGTACATTAATATTCGTTTTTATTGGAGCTTTTAATGGTTTATTTGGCAATTGAAACATTAAAAAAAAATAAAATCCTGGAGACTGCCAAGAATCATGAAGGACAACTAATATATTAGGCTGTAAAATGTAATGTACTGTGTTTCGAGAATATCATGAAGAAAAGGTGAAAGCCATATTGGTCTGGATGTGACATTCTGCCGGTGTTGCCTGCACAAAGCACATAGTTTCTGTGAAAAAGCACCCAAATCAACAAGGCAAACTGAGCCACAACTCTCTGTGTAAGCTTTTGCTTACATAGCTTTTACTTTGTACTGCTGTAGAGTCTGCATGAGGCCTTAGAGGTGGGTGCCAGACACGTTGTCCCCTGGCAGCTGTGCAGAGCTGTTCCTGAAGCCGTTGTGATGGCAGAAGCACCAGCTTGCTGCAGATGAGTCACTCAGACCTGGGTGTGATGCAGTCATGACACCATTTGCAGTGGCTGAAATGAACTGGAGAGATCAGGATCAGTGTGATTCAAGGAGGCCTCCTTTCAGTTATGCAAACTGATGTTTGTGATCAAGGGCCAGAGAAAAGAACAATTAAATTATCTATGTTTATTTATGTGGGCATGGGGGTGCACAGGAATATAATTATCACAGGAATGAATGGTTAAGGCTGTGTAATTAAATAATCTCCAACACTTTCCAGTGTAACATTTCTGAGAGTCATAATGCAATGGCAGTGTTATTAATTAAGTGGGTATACAGATAAGTATGGACAGATTATCCTCAAGGGCAATTGAGTCAAGCAAAGATGAAATGGGAAATTTGAATAGAAAAGTGAAGGAGATGGAGAGAAGGAGCAAAATAAAACATCTGCAGTTACAGACCTGTAACTGCAAGCCAGGTCGTTGGACTGCTATTTGTTAGCTAACTGAATTTGTGTGTAACTATTACATATTCCTGGACATAAGATAGCAAGTCAACTCTTAAAAAACCTCAAACAAAACTCCCCTGAAGTTATTGATTCAGAAAATAGATAAGGGTTTACAATATGATCTGTATATTTTTTAATCGCTATTAATTTCTTTGGGTATTTTCTAGAAGACCTTTATAAAAATGCTGTAGAAAAATTCTACAAAAGTTGAATGCATTTTTCTAGAAAAAACATGGTATACTTTCTAAGCAGTTTTTAAAGTCTGGAGGAATTTGTGAAGAATGTATCCCAATATTCCTCGGAATTAGTAATCCAGTGTGTGTTTATATGTGCATGTATGCACATATGCAAAAAGATATTCTTTGGTTTCCAGAATGAACTGAAAAATTGTGATTGTGCATACAACATTACTGCACTACAAATAATGGTAAATCCAACAAGGATCTTTGCTAGGTTTTTAAAATCTTGGGTTTTATATATGTGTATTTTCAATGTTGTATGACATAGAGAAACAACTTGTGGAAAAAGTTATACTTTTTGTTTCTAATTAGTGTTGTTACTAAGAAATCTTCCTGATTTTAAACTGTCTCACCTTCAAACATGCTCTTTTCCATTGTAGTGTACAACAGAGTTTGACCCAGGCTAATGTTTCTCCAGTTGTAGTTCCTGAGAGAGAAAATGTATTTGCTAGCTTTCTACCCTACAACTAAATTAATAGGCTGAGGGACCAATTCATTAAAATTTTATATCTGATTTGTTTGGGTCATAGCTCTGTTATAACTTGTTATAAATATCTTATATTCCTTAATATTGCATACTCTATTAGCATAACAGACATTAACAACTATGGCCCATCTGGAGCTAGAGGGAAAAAACCATAATCATTTACCTTGCCAGCTGAAAAATGACATAAAAAATCATGTGTTACAAAAGTGATTTGACCTCTCTCACAAGTAATCAAGGAGATTATCAATAATTAAATAGCCTTGGGTGGTTCAATAGAAACTGTCCATATTCCTCCCCTAATGATCTGATCCTCTTACTTGCTCATTCAGATATTCACTAAATGGTAAACTAGGCTAAGGCCTCTTTTTCTTGGCCCTTTTTTAGAAGATATTGAACAATCCATCCTGCTTTATGATGAGATTAAGGTAACACTAACTCTCCAGCTTTTCTATAGAAATTATTTTGTGTGTTGTTCTCTTTAAGTATGAACTCTGACTCAGGACCTGTGAAAATGTTCAGCTGGGGGAGCTCCGCTCTATTCCCTCAATTTCATTTGGCAGGAAAGGAGGGCAGGAATGTGATCCAAACACCTAAACATCATATTATTCCTCCATGGTTGATTACTGTACGTCTTGCACTTTCTAATGCTTTTCTTCTCTTGTTCTAAGCTATTGTCTTCTCCCCATAGTGGATCTCTTGTCCCTGCTATCTATAGGATGTGTGGGAATAATTTAAACTGGACATTAGGAAGCATTTCTTTACTGAGAGAGTAGACAATCTCTGGAACAGGCTTTCTAGAGAGGTGCTGGATGGCCCAAGCCTGTCAGTGTTTAAGAGACAATTGGACAAGGCCCTTACTACCATACTTTAACTTTTGGTCAGCCTTGAATTGATCAGGAAGTGGGACTAGATCATCACTGTAGGTCCCTTTAAACTGAAATATTCTATTCTATTTCCTCTTTTTTAAAGAGAGGAAAAGCTGCCAGTCTAGCAATAGAGAGACAATGTTTGCATAAAGAAAAAAGCAAGTCCTTGTGAAAAAAAAGATCAGAGTTGAACTGACATTATTAGAAAAGCTATCAAACACTGATCCTGAAGATAACTCTGTGCAGACTTTGATGAGTATCAGGGGAGAAGTCCAGATGGGTTCTCTGAACCAGAAGTGGCCATTGTTATGGAAGGTTTATGAATTACAGGGAAGTAAAAAAAAAAAATCTTGTCCTTGTGGTAAAGTAGTTCCTCTTGCTCACATCTGAATTGCTATGTTTTCAATCTGTGTGCTAAGGGACATTAGAGGATGACACTGGTTATTTCTTTCTCTCTGCTCAAAGCGAGCTCCCCTGTACATGTTTGGAGCACAAGTCTTCCTCTACCTGATGTGGGTTCAGGTATGCCTGCCTCCATATGATTGAGCATTCCATGAAAATTGTTTTATACACAGAGTAGTAATTAGATAAAGCCCAAAGTGAAGAAACAAACAAACACTGGAGTTTCATGTTGATTAACTGTGGTTCTTTGACATTTCATAGTCTGTAATTTATTGCTTGTGCCACAACTTGGGACTAATTGTGCCACAATTGAATGGGTGGAAGTGACATACCACTAATTTTCTCTCTCCTGTCCTCAGAATCTAATTTGGATCTCTTATTCCCAGTGGCAAAACCAGAAGTGGGATGTATATGGTTGTTGACGAAGACAGTGCGTGTGTGCTCGTAAAAAGGAGGGCTGCCTTGGATCTTTGCATTTGCATGCTAAACTAGGCATATTGTAGCCCTCACATTTTGGACTTTAATCAGCAAGCCAAATATAGGAGAGAAAAGCTGAACAGAACTGAAGACCAAAGACCAGTGAAGGTTGACAAAACACTACACTTCACTTGTCTGCTACTAAATATCTGATTTGGTTTTTGACTTCTTCCTGATGGTTGTGGATGAGAGAGATTATAGGATTCTGCCCATTTCAGGCAGCCCCCAGTTAATAGTGTCAATAATTGTTAAAATGTCAGAAATGCATTTCACGATTTATAGCTTCCCAAGGGAATGGGCAGAAAAAAGGGTAAGTGTGCATTTTTTTCCTGAAGTAAACTGAGAAAATTGGGGGGGGTTGGGGGAGAGGGGAGGAGCAGTCTGTACTAAGTAGAATAAGTATGTAAGTATTAGTTCAGAATCCAGGAGTCCAGATTGTCCTTGCCTATACACGGTGACAATCTCTCACCAGATACTTATGACTCTTTAAAGAATGCCAAGATGCAGATTGCTACTTTCATTAACTGTTTTTGGTCAGCACTGTGGAAATGTTAACCTTGGCTCATACAGTGGTTGAACTGCACTGAATAGACTTTTGTGCATTAAAGTAGGTTCAGATAAAGCATTATCAGTAATAGTAGTGTTAGGAAAATGCAAGAACCTTTTGAATGTGTTAACAGATTTGTGTCATCAGAAGTTTCTAAATTTTGAGTAGATTAATTCTATGAAATCATAAATGAGTGTTGCTTTTCCTTCAGGGAAAACTGGGGGAAAGAGGCCTGTTTAATTTATTTTTGTTTAGGTGAGTAGTCTGGTGGCACAGTGCATTCCATTTTACCCCCTTAAATAAGAGTTAAATTTTCTTTCCTCTAAAATTATGTTGAAATTAATCACTCAGGGAAAGTGGGATGTAACCTTCACTTTTACTAGTGCATTGTAACATTAAACATGTGAAATGGAAAACCTGTTAAATGTGAGACATAGATCTTTTGGAACATTGCTATGCAGTAAAAGGATTGCAAAAGCTTCCATGCAATACAGTAATTTCAGGGTGGGTTTTCTGATGTTTTTTAAAACACATCTCAAGCCTTTGTGAAATGCATTTAGGAGCTAGTGAATTGTTTCTCTAGAATAATATGTTTCTTGATTGCAGTTACAAGGATTTGTCATTTTTGTTATTAATCACAGTGACAATCTTTTGTCTTTAGGCCAAGGGCAAGAGTTCTCTGTTGTTAATCTAGTCAGAAAGTACTCAAAGTTTGTAGTGGCATGTCATTAATATTTACGCTGCATAGGTAATAGAGTAAATATTAGGGCTGTGAATTATTGAAAGTGAAAGAAAAGTGATGAAATACTGTTAGTTTGTTGTTATGTAGTTTTGCATGTTTTTCAAAAATGAAGACCTGTGAAAGAGAGCATCACTTTCAATACTGCCTATGACTCCTGCAATAATAGGAATTTTCTTTGTCAAATGGTATGCATGTTTAAAAGGAATTCCAAGTCCAATTCTTATGATGAGTTGTAGAACAAATAACCAAGACAATAATTTAATACAGCTGCCTTAGAGAGGGTGCAGGAGTGTCCTCTACAAATGACTACCCTTGCAAGGAAGTGTGATTCCCAGACTATTTTCAGTCTCTGCCATGATTTCCTGCATGACATAGTGCTTCAGTTCTGCTTTTCCCTACTCGTCATCCCTGAACTTCTGTTTATGGATCTGGTCAGTGGACACAAGTCTTTGATAGGCTTTAGGTAAGTTTCCTGCTTAACTTTGGGGCAGGAGTGTAAGAAAATTATGCACATACAAACTGGGGGAGTAGTGCAAGTGGCTTTTATGTCTGCTGTAGTGTAAAATAGGGAAAGGAAGAAGGGGTTTCTTGTGTGCATGTGTGGGAGGAGTTCTACAGTTTGCAGCAGCTCACAGCTAGTACCGTATGTGGCACAGCAAGCAAGGAAAGTCAGCAAGGTCAATGTAGAAGTAGAAAGTGAGTAAGACAAAGGCTTGCACCAGCTGTTGTACTTCTGGCCTGTATATGCACCCACAAAGTAACATTATTAACTAAGTGATGAAGGATTGCAGAGCAGGCTGGCCCTGATGCCAGAAAGGAACTTGTGGTCCTTGATCACTCAAGAGCAAGCAACACATCCAGTTAATGGTACTGTAGTTTGAGTTGGCTGACAGTGAATTGATTTCTTGTTTATGAAATACATTCTATTCCCTGATTATCATTTTTTTCACATATGGTTTCAAGGTTTCTTGGTTGTATGGTGTGCTGACCCTTCCCCAGAAGTGGGTATTCATCCCACATCTGGCCATGATTCTTTTTAATCTGCTCTCTCAGATCCTTCTCCCCTTTAGCCTAGCAGCTCTCTGGGGCAGCCGTAGGACTGATGGCTGAGGGGTGAGGTCTGATAACCATCTCTTCCTTAGAAAGTTGTAACATGTTTTCAACAAGCTTATGCCCTACTGCTGTCACAGAGCCTGCTTGGAGGAGACCTGTGCTCCTGCGGGAGCAGAGAGGGTTTCTCACTTGAGCTTCTGACTGCTGCCTGTACTAGCCTGCTGCCCTAGGCAGTTTTCATGCTTGTGCTCTGTCTTGATGTGCTGATTACTGTTTTTCACTCTCTACAAAGACAGATCATATAGAACTTCATTATGAATACAGAGAGCTAGGTAAATGTAATCTACTTCAGCATCCACTAATACTATTGCTAGATCAGCCAGGGAAATTACTTAATGGTAAGAACAGGCGCTTCTGTATTGATCAATGCAAAAAGTCACCCAACTGTATCCAAAATTACTGCTAAAGCCATAGCACTTGCCAACAGCTTGCAGGGTGTGGTATTGAAGTGATCAGAGCTTTCTGTGTTACACACATTTTTTTTATCACGCTTCTTTGTTCACCTTCTGTGGTACTTACTAGGTAAACGTGACCATGCATGACTGAGCACTCTCCCGATGTGTTAAACCTAATCAAGCTGACTTCTCTGCTAAAGCCGGCAACAGTAGAGATGTGAAGACCCCCGTGCTGTGGTGCTGGCTTCTAGTGGAGCTCAAAGGAATTCTGACCTGAAGAACCAAACCCTGCATCACCTGGATGTCTGTGCTTCTAAGATAGACCAGGCTGATGGCAGACTAACAAATCAGCTCTGGGGTCATGATTGAGGACACACAGTAATTAAATAATGCATCAATTCAGGGTGGAGGGAATTGTTTAGGTCTGAGACAGAATGCCAAAGACTCCAAGCAGCAATGCAGCAGCCAGTGGGCAGTGCTGGATTTGGCCAAGCAGGCCAGCCAGGGACAAGCTGGCACCAGGAGAACACAATAAAGAAAACTTAGGAGGAACCAAGGCTCAGTGGGTAGGAAGCAGGATCAAGAACCAGAGCCAGGAATCAAGGTGTGAAGCATGGTACTGAGGCAGACTGTGAATTCCCACAAGTTGCTGGTACAGACAGCTATTTGATGTCTCCTCTCATTAAAAAGAGGCCTTGAAGATGGTCTTTGTTTTCTGTAACTTCTGTTACTATTGACCAATGACCAGAGATGCCTCACTCCAGCTGGGCAGCAAGTTCATTATATGCTTTTATTTTTAACACTGGCTTTAGTGTGGCAGGATCTGTAGTCCCCCTTGTCCCAGTGGTTTTGTGCTTCCTACTGAGTTTGCAGTTCTTTATCAGACAGTCAGTGAAATTGTTTACCAGAGATTTACATTCTGACCAACCAGGCTGCCTGAACTGAGCAGAACTAGGAGTATATTCCTCCTTGGCCTGCTAGGCTGGTGTCTGTCTCACCTTTGCTCCTTTGCATCGAGTCTCTCTGATTGCTTGCGAATGGAGAGGCTGTGATTTTGCTGACTGTGCTGCTTTGGTTCAGCTGTGAAGCAGTTGCTTATAATTGGTGCTAAGAAGTAGCAATCAACTGGAAAAAAAACCTCTGGGAAAAGTTGATTTTTATTTTTTTTTCCCCCTGCAAAATGTTTTGTGAGCTGATGCTTGAAATGAAAATGTGGCTAGAAGGAAAGAAGATATTGTGGAGCTTGGTTTTCAGTGATTTACAGTAAAAATCTGCTTCTGGATGGTGTAGGGGTAGAAATAGTGATGATTAGCCCATATGCTGTTTGTGCCTGGTTCTCAACATTGCTTTTTTGATGTCTCAGGGGGTATTTGGATAAAAAAAGGAACAACATCCAGTTTCAGAAGGTGACCATGAGCAGTTATTCAGATTAAAGGAAGACTGCATTAGAAAAAAAAGAAAAAAGAAGAAAACTGGCAATGACCAAAACTTGAGTTCAGTGTTTTTGGTATCTGTGGGGAAAAAGTAATTTCCAAATGCTAACAAAGATGAGAATTTAATTACTCTCTATAATTATGTATTCCTCATTGGTGGATCTCAGGGTCATTTTCACAGTACAATATGGTTGGGATTTTTTTGATCACAAACTGTTTACTAGTACAGTTTTGTGCTTCTAAACAGATGCTGAATGTTCTACCCTTAAGATAAGCAAAGTAAATTCTGATGTCAGCTACTTCCAAATATTCAGGAGGCAAGACAGAATGCTATGTATCTACTGTTAGGCTGCCATCAATAAAGGTCATTATTTGTATTTGCCAACAAACTTCCTAATTTTTGTTTTTAAGCAAACCTTACTCTGATACATTAATATTGGAAGTACATCACACCGCAGCTTTGCAGCACAGCATGCTTGTTTGACTTTACCAAGGGTTATCTGTTGGTTATGGTCATTTTTAATTCTTATTTTCCAAGCTTTAAGTTTAATAACATCTTAATTATCCAACATCACCTCTCTCTTGCTACTTGCATTATTAAGGTCACCCAGTTCTCACTAAATTTTAATATCGCTTGTCTTTCAGGTCTTGCATATTTTTACTCTGATTGCCCTCATCAAATTCAAAGATATCTTATTTTTTAATCACTAAAATAATTCTAGTATTTTCAAATCTTTGATCCTGTTTTGTCTAAAAGGCTCAATTATTATCACAATTTTTAGTTCAACATATTTAAACAGAACAAGTCTTGCAATTTCAGCTATGACAACTTAAACAAAAATTACAGTGTTGAGAACATGCCAAGCTCACCCCCTGACTTTCACACTTTATCTGGTCTGGTTACTGTTTCTGTGAAAATTCTTCCCTTCCTAAAGAGAAATTTCCACTTTTATTTATTTTTTATATATAAGCAGTTGCTTCTGCTACTGCTGTTATTTTTTACATCTAGTCATGTAAGTGTTATGAAAACCAGACTTATATAAATTGAAGATTGATGAAGCTCTAGTTCCCCCCAAATATATTGTGTATCCAATTTTTTTTTCCCATCAGAATGTGTGGATCTGGAACTTGCATACCTGTAAACCTTTTTGGCTGTTAAATTGCTCCTACTGCATGTGTGATCAGGAGGGTGGAGAGTATGTGTTAAACACTTTTAGGTAGAGTTATTAACAAAAGAGTTGCTGGAAACCAGCATTTCCTAGCTTGCTGCTGTTGGATTTGAAACCCGAATGAGGCAGTGGCACAGTTATCTAAGCAATACTTTGTTTCAAATTTGAATCCCTATTCTAGTTGTTTTTTTTTAGGAAAGCCAGGTAAAGAGTTGGCACTGATTCACTTCCTTCTCCCTGGTTACACAAATAGGTAGTGAAATTTCGTGTGGAAACCAGTAGAGATTTGTAACAACATAATTGCTTTGCCGGAGGGACTGAACCTGAGCCCTGTCCCTCGGAAGCGTGGACCAAGGGACTGATGTGCTCACTGAGAGCAGCGGCGGGTGGCACTTCTCTTTGGGTCAGTCACAGCAGGAGGCAGCAACACAATGCCTTAGTGGTTAAAAGAGCTTCTTTTAGGATTATTACTTTTTGAAATTTGGAATTATATAAGTCAGGTACAGAGGGGCTCTCTGCTTAGCTGTAGCAGGTTTCATGTTAGTCACATGGAGCCAATTAGCCTTCCAGAAATCTAACCATGAAACTTATACCCTTGGCTTTGTGTAACAGTCACAGCATTCATCCTGGAAGGGGGAGAAGGGGAGGAAAAAGTGAAATAATTAGCTTCCAGAAATGTGTACAATTCCAGATAGTGACCAAAATTACATTTCTGATTTTAATGAAAGGTTTTCTGGCTCAATAAAATTTAGAGCAAAGCCCTGCTGGTTCAAATTATTATTGCACTCCTTAGACCTGGTGAGTTTTATATAGTTTCATGTGGCTCTTTGTACATTTTGCACAGCTTTAGTTCAACTCTATTGCCCTCCATGTAAGAACCCTTTTATAGACTTACATAGAGATGAAATTAACTCCTAAGGAACGGTATTAATGGAATGATATTTCTCATAATCTTCTTGGAGACTGGGATGTTTTTCAAAACAGCAATATGCTTTTGAGTTGTAGAAAAATTACAGATCTGGGATTGCTCTAGCTGAATTTAGGAACAGTGATAGTTTAATAAAATGGAATGCTACCAGGTCAAGACTGTAGCTGTGGCATGTCAGTTACAGTGGAGTGCATTGAGGAATGTAGTTCTGGCTGTCCAGGTAGCAGTTGGCTTCCCCCCACTTACAGTGCTCTCTCTTTGGAATTTTACTTAGCACTGCTGTTGTATCAGTAATATTTTCTGTGATTTTGCATCCCTCTATAGCATCCTGAATACAGCTGCAGTAATCACATGGAGCAGTTTGAGCTGGCAGGAGGGGTGCAGGTGGCTTCTTCACTTCTAGGTCATGGGATTCAACAGGTGGGAGGAGGGAGCGCGGCAGAACTCCAGCTCATTTAACCATCTCATTTTAAAGCCTGTTCAGGACTGCTTTGATGACACATCAGAAGGGAGAGTTTCAAAGCAGTGCTGAAGTGGCTTGAGTTTATTTCATTTCTGTCATTAGAGAAGACGATAGAAGACTTATTATCTGCAAGGTTAATGGCAATATGTCAGGTAAGCACAAGATGAAGGAAAAAACCCTTCCTTCGCTTCCATTAATAAAAAAAGTCAAGATTTAGTTCTCTGCAGGCAACTGTGAAGAAATGCATTGGGCACATGATGTATTTTTTCCTGCAGGCAATCAAAACATTGATTTCTGGGGAAAATATTTTTTTTCAGAATTTTCACCATTCAGCAATCACACCCCTGATGAGCAAAACACAAGGGATCTTCACCACTTGAAGCATTTTATAGGCAAAGTTCTCCTGTTGTACTAGTTCCACTAATGATTTCTAGAAAAAATAGGGCTTTTTTAATACTAATTTTGAAGAAATTGTATGTTACAGTGTATAGTCCTGTCAATTTACTCTGTGTAGTCTAAATAAGTAATTTGTGAAGGGGAGAGACACCAGTCATCCTAGAGACCAGTCATGGGTTAATGCACTATGATCAAAGTCCTGGACAGGCAGAAATGATGTAGAAATTTCATCATGTAATGCAGAGTTTCTGTTTCTGTCTCCAGGAGTTTTACAATTTTCTGCCTACCGTTTACAGTCTTAGGTGAGCAATGCATTGCAGAGGCACAGAGTGTGCAAGAGAAGCTTTGGAAAGGGCCAAGACCTCCACCAAAACAGTAACAACTCTCATCTTGAGCTAGTCATTAACCAATATTTATATTAAGCCTTGCATTTTATAGAGTGTTTATAACAGCTCATTTCTTGGTAGCAGTAACTTACAAAATGCACACAGTGGATAAATGCATCAAGATGACAAGACTCATTTCACCCAGTACGTGGGAGCAGCTGATGTAATGTTTTCATCTTTTACATGTACCAGCTGTCTGGCCTTGAGCCACCGTAGTTTCTAGTGGCCATGGCAGGGACATCACCGAGTGATTGCAGTTCCTGCGGTGTGCGCTCCTTGCACTGCATCCTCTGCATCTGCTTGAACTGTGACACATTGCTGATGGCTTGAAGAAACAAGGAAGCACATTTGAGTGCCTGAACTGTTCTGTTCAGCTCTGACAAAATTGGTAAAACTGGCAGGTGAAGTTAGGTGTCCCCTAACTTCTGAAAATGACAAAAATACGCTTTTCTGCCTGATTTTCCACATACTGAGCATGTTAGTGTTCTGTTAGTCACAAATCTCCTCATTATATGCTGCTCAGTAGAGTCAGTGTGTAAATACATTACAGCAGACAGAAAGAAAATTTATATTTCCAGTAGTTTTCTTGTATGGATGTGACACATAACTCCTGGCTGACAGTAGTTCTGGAACCTTATGAAATACACAATCTCTTCTATGTCCATCTGACTGATGGCACTGTTAAAATTGTAAGCTTTTGTTGATTGAGAAATGTGACTTCTGGAAAGTTATTCTTTCTTTGTCTCTGATTGTCAGGGTGCTCTGTGTAAGGATGGCATTTCAAAAAAGAAACACATCTGGAGATATTTCGTTATTGCAGCAAAGGTGGATAAGAAAAAAAATTCCTATCTAGAGGTGGACAGAGACTTATATTTTCAAAGTAAATGAGGTATTGATGAAAATGTAATAGCAATTATAGGACTGTGGAACTGAAGGAGGGTGACTGGACTAAATTGAATATAGTCAGCACATAGCTGTAGTAATGAAAAAAACTGACATTATATGTGTATATATATATCTTGTGAAAGAGAGGTTTGCATTTGCTTTTATATGTATGTATTTTTTCTTTTTGAAACAAAGACCTGTTATTTCAATATAGAAAGCTTAGCTTGAAGTTCCAGATTGTAGAACTGATGAGTAGGTGAATGCGAGATGATTAATGAAATTATTCCTGTTCCTGGCATTATTCTGCCAATGTCCTGTATTTAATTCTCGTTATCACACTTACCCTTCTTGAAACATGTCATCAGTGAGCATCATTACTTCTTCTTGATCTATGAAAGACAAGAGACAAAGAAAAGACAGAAGTGTGTTTCTAAACAAGATGTGGGAGATGAAAAAATTTTTCTGTGTTTGGGGCATTAGATTAAAATCAGCACACTTGAGTGTATCTTAACTGTAAAACTGTTCTTGTCCTTTTAATCTGTTTTCCTACTATAAACCTTTGGCCTCTAAATCTCGGAGTGCTCAAAAGGTGAATGTTTTACTTCTTTTCAAATCAAGATGCCTCGAGAGGTGAACTTGCCTTGTCAAGTTCTTGGGGAGCAAAGGGATGACAATTTAGCACCAGATGTGGCAGGTGGTTAACAGTGTATTACTGGGTTTAGATACAATTTTATTTTTAAGGATTTTTTTGCATGCTTTTTTTTTTAATGAATGGGAAATGTTGCCTCTTATATGTGCAGAGAGCCATCCAGGTACTTCTTTAAGAGGTGTAGTATCGCTCAGGTTCCTCCCTTATTGCTAAGTCAGATGCAATGCAGTTGCCTGGATAAATGCAGATTAGCCTGACCTTTGGGTTACCACTCTGTGCTGAAAAACAGCAAGTGTACAAGGAAATAGAGGCAACAGCAAAATTTGGAGGAGAGAGGTTAGCAGCAGGCATAGTGTCCTCAGTCACGGTGCTTCACCGTGAAGAAATTGCCTGGGAAGATTGCCTTCTTAAAAACAGATATGTCAGTAATTTTGTAGAAATAAGGTGGTTTGAGAGTTTGAAATTTCTATATGAGCTTCAGGAATCTATAAAATGACATGTGAAATTCCTGTCTCATTACATTTTACGTCGTGAAACAAACATTTTTTCACGGGTGTGCATTAGGAATTGTCCAATTTAATTCTGCATGTGTGCTCATATCTGAGTTTCTGGTTCCAGGAAAGATTTAAATATTTAAAACACATTTTGTTCATCTAAAGAAAACATGTACCCACGGGGCTATTCAGTTTAGAGATTCACTCAGGTTCAGGTGATTTCAACGTTTGCATGCTTGTCCTTGCCTCAGCTGAACTTCTTTTCTCTCTTATCCAGAGTCTGCATCATTCCCATGGATCCCTGTTCCCTATACTCTGGCTGCCCCACAGAGTTACTTCCCTGCCCTCTGCAGTCCAGTAGCAGCTCCCTCGTTCCTTTGGATATCATATTATGAGACTCAGCAATTCTAATTTTTTTTTACCCTTAAAAATGTAATCATCTTGTCACTTGTACTGTCCACACATTCTAGTTTAGTTCAGACTCTCTAAAAGATTCAAAGATAATCAGGTGGAGGCATTTCCTTTTTCATATTAAGCTTCTGCATCTGCTTTAATTTGCTTAAGGCAAAATATTTTTACAGCATGACTTGGAAGTGGAATTTAATAATGGTCAAGTTCTAGTTGCAGTTATTCATAGGGTCTAGGAGTATAGCTGGCAACTGGCATCTGTATGTGAGCCCACATATATGAGCATGCACGTGCACACACATTCATGCATTTCAACACCCACCATCCCTGCAATCTGCTGGAATACACACCCCATCATGCAGCCTGTTCTGCTGCACAGTAGAGGAAGCGATGCACTAATGTGTCAGTAAAAAAGCTGATGAGAAATCATGCTTTGGCTTCACAAAACATCTTGGAGAAATTTTACAGCAGGGGAGAGAACAGGTATTTTGACAGAAGGATAAGGAGGAGAGAAGAGGTAAATTCCTAAATGTGTCATGTTTAATGCAAGTGCTGGAGATATAAAGAGTATTAGGAATAAAAAGCAGAGAGGAGGAAAGATGGGAGAAGAGAGGGGGAAGAATAGCCTTAAGTATCATGAAACAGTGTGAAAAAAAGACCTGTTAGGAGAAACTGAGAGCATTAGCGAATTATCAGTATGAAAGTGGTTGTGTGGGGAGGGGTTTGCAATGGTGTCTGAGCAGAAAATGTTGATGAAGGGAGTGAAGAGCATGAATACAAAATGAAAGGGTATAAGCGAAGAGGAAAAGAAATAGAACACATACTGCTAAAATTTAGGCAGCTTTGCTTTATTGTATAATGCATGTATACATGCATTTCATAGTCTAAAACAAGAACTTGGTAACAGCGAGAGTAATAAAGGAGTAAAATGAATAAAAAATTGGAACATTTAATAAGAGAAGTGTAGGACTGGCTGAAATCTGGGGAACCATTGGCTCACTCTTCTCAACAAAGGTAATTAAATGTGGCAAACCCTAAAAATTGCATCAATGTCTTTGGTAATAAGCAGAGTTTTCTACCTGCTTTAAAAAAATAAAGTAAGAAAGGAATAAATAATAATTTGTCTTTTGGTTTACATATCTTGTGAAATGTCTTTGTCCATTTCATGTTTGTTTGTAAAATTTCACTACAAATTATTTACAAATAATAAAACAATCCTACTTCTTTTCATAAGCGTCTGTACTAATAACATTTTTACATAGTAAAATGAATTAAATGTGACTTACATAATAGCTAAATATTGTCATGGTAATGTTTTTTGTGAGACATAAATTATTCTGAAGCACTCAAATCTTCCAAAATAAATCCCAGATTGTGTTATTAGAAGGTAAAATAAAAAAATTGATAAGACTGTTATTTTTATGCAGAGGCATCATAAGAAAAGTAGAATGTTTCTCACCCTAATAACATGTAGTCTTTTCTTCAAATACTCATACATAATCGTGTGAACAAGAAAGCTTGTGCAATGTAGGGGGCTGACAGTTTCCGAACAGACCAGGACTTTCAGAAGTGAAAACTGTCAGCCAGGTGATAGACTTTGGCTTTGCTTGTGTGCTGAAATTTGTGTTCAGTTCCATTAGTAACTCTGTAAAGATTTTGAAAACTAGGTCATCACTGGTACAGCATCTTTTTATTATGATTTATAGTCTGCATGTTTGAACAACCAAAATAATTTTCATGTGTGCCATGAATCATAGCCCTATTTTATCCTTAGTTTTCACTTTTTTCCTTATATAAGCAAACTCCTATTGATTTTGAGCAGATTTTCCTTGAATGAGAGCTGAGGAGGGACTGTGGTATTTGGCCCGAAGGATTGTATAAGCTAGTATGAATCATAAGAATTTGGAGACAATATATTTTAAAATTATTTCCTCTCAAGTACATTACTACATCTTGCATGTTACTAGGAGCTGTCTGAATGTTGTTACCATATGGATAAATAAACTCTCCCGTTCCCTGTTCACTCGTTTCTCAGAGCCTTCCTAGTTTTCTTGGCAGGTTGTGTTGCAGAAGTACTATTGATAGGGCTCCTCAACCCATGCACCCTGCTTCTAAAGCTCTGTCTGAAGAGCCTGTTATCTGGCTTTTTATTTATCCCCAGCCTTCTTTTGAAGACAGCCCCCCTTGGTATAAATCTTGACAGCCTACATCAAGGTCTCAATCTTCCTTCTCCTTGTGATGGAGTTTGTGATCAACGGTAAGTCAGCTCTCTCCCTTATGTCTCTGGAGCTTTTAGAGCTCTGAAAATACCAAGAGCATGACCCTCAGTTATACATATGAAAATACTATTTTTTTCCCCAGAAAAAGAACAAATAGGAACTTGTCAGTCAGCCTTTTTGAAAAAAAATTCTGTCAGGGAAGCTAGAGTCTGCATCTGTCATTTGGCTGAGGGTATAACTGTGGCCCAAACGTGAGGCACAGTGTAAAGCAGTGCTCAAATTAATGCAAGAAGTTGGTCGAAAAGTTTCTGGCCTTGTACAGCACACGAGCTTACTGTCAGTTATGGTGTACTGCTCAAAAGCCTTTCCACCAGAGAATGCACACCTTGGGATTTTTGGTGACTCCTACTATCATGGTATATGTGGGAAAAATAGGTATTTTTGCCGCAGAACTGAAGCCTAATGCATCTGAGCAGTTTTACACTGGTTTGGAGAAAGCCAAATAAGAGAACAAGTTTCATTTTCAACTATCAGGAAGATGTTACAGATGCATATATATTCAGATTAAACTAATTATTCAGATTGGCTCAAAAATTCCTGTGTGTTCCTTGTAGATTTTTTTTCTTTTGTGGGATTTTTGAACCCAGATATATTACAGGTATAGACTTGTGGCTCCAAATGAATTCTTTTAAATTTCAATAGAATGTTGTGCATAATTGGAAATATATGCTATCAGTTAAATAAGAATAGATGGAGAAGCAAACTAAAGTAAATGAAACTTTTTTAGCCTTATGACTTGAAGGTCAACATTAGAGTACAGTGAATACTTGTAAATTGAAAATACAGGAGGAGAATAGCATGTTACACTGAGAAAATGATGTGTTTTTGAAAAAAGCAATTACCACTCAAGAAATGAGAAGGGAATTTTGTGTACTGGTTGCTAATCAAGTATTGTGCATTTGTACACCACTCAAATTATTTTCTTTAATGGCTGCACAAAATACAGCTTTCAGATGTTATCTAATATGCAAAACAATATATTTTTAAAAAAAACCCTCAAACCTTTTGCATAATTTTTTCTGATAGCAGATGTAGATCTGTAGCAGCATAAATTAGAGCATTGTTCCAGAATGCTGCTGCATTTAAAGTTATGTCAGTCATGGGCAATATTAGAGGCTGCTTAGCTCCTGGTCTCTTTGGGCATGGTTATTTCCAGTGATATATTCATTTTTGATATAGCTAAATAGTTTTCTAAGTGCTTGTTTTTTAGCTATAATTAATCCTTTGAACATCTATAGCTGTTCCATTAAGACTCTCATAACTAATGAATTAAATCTGACAAAATCCCATTGGAGATGCATTTAATTTATTGGCTTTAAAATTCTAATGGAAGTAGTTATGGATGTCCGAAGGATTAAGGATTACTTAACTAGGAGGTCAGTATTGCATCCATTTTAGAGATGAATAAACTGAGGGAGATAAATGATAAATGTAAAGAGAAGTATGTTAGAAAGACAGAAATGGAAGCCAAAGCTTCAGGCAATGTAGTTGCAGTATATGGAAAAAACTCTGGATTTTCACCATTTCTTGAAGGATTCAAGATGTGTAGTTCATTGCTTTTTACTTTTAATTGCAAGAATGCCATCACTTTGAAAAGCACAGAGATTGCATCTGAATTGTCCTCTTACTAAGTTTGTTTCCTTCTTCCTTATCCCTGCTATGTGTGATATTTTGGAGCAGATGTGTTTTCCTTCTTTTCAAAAAATGACAGTATTAATTCAATCTGTAACTTCAGAGATGGAAAAGAGTTAATAGAAACATTAATAAGTTCAACCTTAATAGGATTTGAACTTGCAACCTTTGAAATATGAATTAGAAATTTATCTGGTAGTCTACACAGTCTTTCATTAGCAGCTGTGGGAATTTACAGGTGTTAAATTAGTTAGAGAAATGCTGCACTATTCCACAAATGCAATAAAACCATAATGAGAACTACAAGGAAATAAATTAATTCTAAAAAAGGAATTTAATATAAGGGCAACAAAGTTCAAATAAAGCCTGCTCACTCGTTTTTAACAAGATCTCTGAGATGTCACCAATATTAGACTTAATATTTCATTGTTATGCTTCATTTATGCAAACTTGAGTAAATTTTTGCCCTGCCTCTTTATATATATATATATATAAAAAATTCTTAATTTAAAATATTTCTGTGTAATAGTTTCCCTGTTGAAATGATATTGCAGTGTGATAGGTTAGAATTACAAGCCCCTGGTCTGAAGCCTCAGTCAGAAGGGCACTGGCTGCTCTCAGGTGTTGATGAGCCAGGAGAGGGGGAACACAGAGCTTCTGGAGGCAGATGCAGCACAAAGCATGGCCCCTCAGGTTGGTGGGGAGGAAGGGAAAATGAATCGACCAAGACTGAGTTAAGTTTCAGATACGTGACAGCTTTAGGAATCTTGAGTGAAAAATGTGCTTCAACTTCAAGGGCATTAAAATACTGTTATCCCAGTTGGCTAATGCATGAATTATAAAACATGACCAAATGTACAAAATCTTTGACCTCATGATGTGAATGCTTTGCACTATGTGTTATGTGACTTAGTTTAATTAATGCAATTTCAGGTCTTGCATTGCTTTTATTCATTCTGGTTTTAGAAAAACAAAAACTCAGGTGTAAAGCATTTTCAGCCAACAAGTGCAGGAATTACTTGTACCGCAGTGAAGGGAGAATGAGGAAACTGGTACAGGGGCTTATAGATGATAGCTCAGAGACGAGCTCTGTGGACTCAGCAAATCCGTATTACTCACACCCGTGTAAGACATTTTGCTACGTTATTCCCTGCAGTGGCTTCAGCAGTGTGTTACTGAACAAATTACACTTGCTTTGTGGGGAGAGTGGTTCATTGGCACACAGGGCTGTAGGATAATCACTACTGAGAGGTCAGCACAGATTCCCCAAATCTGATCAATATAGATGTGTTAGCAATGACTGTGGGCTCTCTGCATCTTTTGACATAAAGCGAAGGCTGAGCAGTGAGGTGGGATGTAGTCAAAAGCCCAGCCTTACCTGAAGGAAAAGTATGAAAAATGTAACTCATTGATGGATCTCATGTTCAATATTTATTAGAACTGCCTGTGTCAAGCGCTGGGTGTAAGTTTACGATTTGTAGAAACAGATATACCCATTTTGTCAACAGCTTTTGAATCATAAGCTGCAATGTGATCTGTGTTCCTCAGTTGCACCCAACCTGCCTGAATCTTAAGTTTGTAGAAATCTTTAAAAAACCCACAAGCCATTCAGCACAGACTAGCAGGAGCAGAGTGAGACAGTGTCAAATTGCTAAATGTCTTCTGACTTTCTCTTTCCATTTTACTTGAATAAGGGAGGTGGAAAATACTCCTGGATTATGGTAACCTCTTTTTTTTTGTCTTGTCTCTTGCTCTGAATTTCTTCCAAAGCATTTCTGATCAGTAGGGAGCAGATAATAATTTCAGTTTTAGCCTTTGAATACTCTTCCGGAATATTTAATCAAGTAGATTAGAATAGGATACATTCAGCTTCTTTAAGTTTATACCCATGAGTTTCCTCTCTCCAAGAATTTGCAATCATCATTTCCATCAAGTGGGTTGAGGTGAATAAAGGTCTCCAACACTTGAAAGAATGTGGTGAGAAATACCCAGGTACATTAGAGATTTGTTTAGTTTGTTGGTTTTTCCAGTGAGGAAAAAGAGCCTCTGCTGCCTGGGAGCCCTGGTTGTTGTCAGCAAGTAACGTATATTGGCGATGGTACTGTCTGGCCCCTCTTCTCAAAGGTTTTTCTTGAATCAGTGAATCCTGATGGATTAGTTATGGGACAGTTATATTGCAGGCATGTGGACTGATTGTCAAGTTAATGTCGGTTGTTGTCTGTGGGTTTTCCCATTTTATGTTAGCTGTCTTGCTTTCTGGCTTCTTCTATTTGTTAACATCTATTTTATATTGTGATATATCTTCAGTGTGGCATCCTGTAGTAAACACAGGGAAACTAGGACTTGCTGGCAGCAAACACAATTTAGGATAAAATTCCTGTTAACCTTGAATTCAGTCCTGTTGTATGACTTAGAATGGATTAGGAGTCTGTTTTGGTCCTTTAGAATTGTGTTATTTATATAGGAGTATATTTTTTTCATATATTTAAATAGATATTATTTACATAGAGCATATATAGTATATTGAATTTAATAAATTTTGATAAAGTACTTGGGAATTAATGACATTTTCTGACTTCTCAAAATTAAGGTTGAAACATGCATGACAATAATGTTTCTTACATTATTTAAGAAAGTATAACTTTCACTTGTTATATCAGTGCGATAATGGCATTCAAACAAGTCACAATTTGTAGGCTTTGCATGTAGAGTATTCTTAATTTACAAATTTAACACCATATTGTTTCATTAATTTAAAGTGGAGCTATAGATACATGCATATCACTGTATAGATTTTTGTGAAAAAACACGAGGAACATCTTTATATTTTAGTTCTTAGAAAAAATAAATGACTATTACAAAATACTCAAGAATCTGAGCTATCCTACAAGTCCTGTTTGATCACATGTTAATTAAGATTACTTTCTTTAAAATGCTTAATATTCACTTGGAACCATTAGGATCGCTCACACTTTGTAGAATTAAAAGTCTTGAGAAGTCGGCCAAAACAAGAATTTGATGTTAAACCCTTCAGATCTCTCTGGAATGCATGTTATACTTCAAACTTTTTGATAGTTTCTATTAGCCTGCTTCCCTTCATTTCATCTTTTGGAAGTATTTCTTTATGTCCTTTAACATGATTTTCTAGTTTCTTGTGCATTTGTGTTGCTGGATATCACTGTTAGGTGAGTGAGAGGCTTTTTGGTTTTGTTTTTCTGAGAGAGGCAGTGGAGGACACTTGAAAAGGATGCAGGTGGCTCAAGGGTTTTCAGTGCCTCTGGAAGATGGGTTAATTTTCCCTCCTCAGCACTGTCAGACAGAAGGCTGCTGACTTTGTCTCTAAACAGTATAATTTCAGCTGTGCAACTTTTAGCTGTGCATCCAGACGGATGTGAGTCCTTGCTGTTGCTGTATGGTCTTTGCTCCTGCATGTCTCATTTCTGACTGGGGACCTGAGGACAGTGCCCTGACTTCTCAGGGTAAAGCATGGCCCCCACATGTCCTCCTGCTATAATAAATATTAGTGGGGTTTTTTTTCCTCAGGCTTGTACCAAATGATAGAAACAGTTTCAGGTGACCTTGTGTCCACTGTTCGGTCATTCCTTTAGAAAGCAATTTCACCGTAGTGTTTTGCTTGGCAGTGAGTTGTTAAATATTCCACTAAATAATCTGTAACATTTAAGAACTTCAATGGAAATTATCCCCTCCATCACAGGAGGGCAGACTCAATGGCTCCTGTTCTTTTCTGTAGCTAGCTGAGGGGACAAGCAGCTATTCACTGCACTCTGGTTTTTACCTGCTGATCATCTTTAATTGTTCTGGGCCCCTTCCCACATGCCCAGTTATGCAGGTTTGGTAATTCAATTCATATAAAATGAGCTTTTTTCCCTCCGTCTTCAAGATGAACTCACCTCTGGCTTCTGGACTCAACTCATTGTTCAGTCTTTCTTGTACCTGGAAGTTCCCAGAATTTCCCAAACTTCTGTCTCATGCATTCATTTTACAGTTCTATTTCTTGATTTTTAAAAGCGCTTTGATGCAGCTGAATTGTCTCTTTAAATCACAATCTATTGTAGGAAGTATGTAGAAAGTACTAGGAATTCTCGCCAAAATTTCTGAGGTACTGTCACAGGTGAGCTAAGCATTTCTGAAAGCAAGTCTTCGTGGAAAAGAAGAATCAGATGCTTCATGTGTCCCTGCCTCATGTCTCCCACTCCTGCTCGGGGGAAACTGCTTTAGAGACCCTTCCTGATCTAATAAAGGTGGGCATGTGCATTACTCACAGCATTAGTTGACAATCACACTCTTGCTTCCTGGAAAAATAAAGAAACATAGTTCTGGGTTTTAGCAAGCATGTCCTCTCTTTAAAGAACAGGAGAGCTCTAGAAGGGGTCGTTGTGCAGGATGGCTTGGTATGTTTGGTAACATTCCTGCAAGGGTCAAACAATAACACATACCCCCCAAAACACCAGTTCTTCAGGCAAAACATGCACAGCAACACTGACACTATTACTGGAGTGAGAACTACAGATTTTGGCTCATGGCTGGATGAATTTATCCTATATCCTAAAAGGTACTTTCAGCCTGAAATGTAGCAGGCTCTTACATTGTACTTACTCTGTAAGTGGTGTAAAGCGTTATTGCGCTGATTTGGACTGAAGAGTGTGGGTAAAATTAAAGCAGTTCTATATTTGCTTCCTGCAGTGTTCAAAGTCTGGAGTAACTTACACATGTAAATGAAAAAATATTAGATAGATTAGTAGATAAGTAATAGATTGTACAATAAATATATCCAAGTGTAGGTAATGGGAAATCTGTATGGGTTTTGGCCTGGAATTTGTATGCATTGAAAAGACCCCTCAGTAACTGCGTGGAAATCTCAGCTTTCAGACAGTCAGCCGTCCTGCTGCTTTGTTCAGTTGCTTTCAGAATAACAACTGAGGATTCCAGTGGTTCTATGGCACTCCATATCTCGGGCTAGGGTAAGGACCTCATTTAAATAAAGCAGTACTTTACACACACAAAAAAGTTAATATTTTAGTGTGACATGCAAAACTGACTGATGAATGACATTCTGTAAGTCCAATACCTTTTTTTTGGCCTGTGGCAAATATACCACTCCTTTTGTAAAGGCCAAGAAATTAATGAATGATTTTATTCTTCCCCTTTGCAGCTTGCACAGGGTAATTATGTATTATTAATAATGCAGCAGTACAAATGATATTAAATGAACCACATTTGTTAATGTAGATCTTATCCAACTGCTTTTTCCATCGGTGGACTGTTTCTCATCAGGGGGTACTAATTAGCTTTAATATGTGGAAAGATGGGACAGAAATTCAATCAGATAAATAGGATAGATTTGGAAAAATCCAGGAAGGAAGAATTAAGTTTCTGAATATATTATTAAGAGGAGAGATGAAAATTTATGCTATTTTGCTTTTTTATATATTTCATGGTCATTTGAAAATAGAAAGTGTCAACTCTTGTTCTACCAGGTTTTTAAAGACTCACAGAATATGTCATTTGTCAAAACTGTAATGTTTGTTTTCTTTTGCAGTAATAGAAGTGCATGTAAAAGCTTTTGGTGTCTTTGCTGTGTTTGCTCTTGTATTTATTTAAGCTACTGTGTTGATGAAAATTAGTGATTGTCTGTTGCTGTTAGATTTTTTTTTTTTAATCCCTAACCTCCTGATAAAGTTTTTTCTCTCTTTCTGTCTGTTAGAATAATAGTCTGTTAATTTTTACCACTATATTGACATACATTTAAATGTGGCTATGCAATAAATACACATGCATAATGTATAAATGTGAAGGATTTCATCTGACTGCCTAGAAATCAATGGAAAGATTATTGTAGACTTCAGAGGGTGTAGTATGAGACCAAGTAATCATTCTTATAGTTAATGTACTGTTGAGACCCCGTCATATCAAAAGGAAACCAACATAATTTCATTTGAAAGCAGGGTTTGCACCTGTGTTCACAGGACAGAAATTAAATTAATCTCATACATTATTAATTCTACTCCACATTTGCATTGTGTTTCTTGTTAGTAGAGTCCACTGGTTCTTGTATGCTGTGAGATGGACCATTAGTATCCAACTACACTGTTTTCGTTTCCTGTCCATCTACAGCACCCTGGAACTGGAAACTTGTTTGAAAACCTGTGGTAGCAAACTCGATGTTCCGTATGTAAATTTTTGTAAACCATCACAGCAGGCACTGTTTAAAATCCTCTGGCAAGCTGGATTGCCTCATACATTTTTAAAGATAATCAATTATACGACTTTATATTCCCTCTGTAGTGATGGAATCTGTTCCTATTTCTTGGTGACTCCACCCCTCCCCACCCGACCATCAGTCACCCCGTAACAACACTGGCACATCCCATTGCCATCAGCTGGTACAGGGAGAGGGGTGAGGGGTGCAGCCAACCCTGGGGTGCACCCCCAGGAGCCCTGCAGGGTGGGAGCCATTGGTAGGCACGTGTTGTTACAGAGAGCAGCCTCACGAAACAGAACACTGTTCTTAAAACTCTGCACGGAAATATATAGATTCGGAACTATTTACATTTTAATACAACTATTTCATGTAATTAAAGTAAACAGATAAACAGATCAATATGCTAAAACAGATGTATAAATATATAGATAGACATATTGCACAGAAACCTTAATATTTCATCCAAATGAAACACACTCTTCCAAATATGCCCTGTAGGAGTTTTGCTCAAGGCTATGCTTAGGTATAGTCAAAAATTCCCGGTAGCTAGTCACAAGGGAAAATATGTTCTCTTACAGATAATTGCTACTGGCAGCTAGAGACCTAGAGAATTTGATGTGCAATAATGTGACCTGACTATGTATTAAACTTTTTTGAAGGACATGTGTAGAGAAATTTTATATGCTTCTCACACACTGTAGGTTTTTTTTGGATTTCACTTGTGTTAGCACATTTTTAACAAGTTTCCTATGTTTAATATCTGTTACATTTCATCCTAATAGTTCTCAGCCATAAAAGATCCTAATATTATGTGTTTTTTTTTTTTTTTCCAAAAAAAATGAGCTTAAAAAAGCTTAGGGTGAAGAGGAGATGGGAAGGAGAATAAAGCCCAGGTGACTTGTAAGGAATATGTAAACAAAGCAGAGTTGCATTATTGATGATAGAACTGGAGGAAAAAGCCCAGTAAATATTTTTTCTTTAAAAATACATGAGATTAACCATTCAACAGCTGCTTGTTTTCTCTGAATTCAGTTTGAATATTATCTTGTAAGCATCCAGTTTTTATCTATATACTTGCTTACCACTCTGTTGTCTCTTAGAAAAGCTTAAAAGATGATTCCCTTTCTATACTAGAAAGGTTGTATGTTGTATATTCCCTTTAATCTTATTAGGAAGCACATAGCATTTAAACAAAAATAATTCAGAATTGTTTGTTATTAGACTAATCTTTTTCTTTAGGGCTGCATTGTATTATTTGTTTCCCAGTATTTGGGATTATTACTAAGCAGTGATGTATAGTTTAAACTTTCATAAAATGCTAGGAACTGAAAATGAACTCCCAAAAGATACAAAATGACACAAATTCAATAAATATCCTTACATACCTTATAAAAATTCTTGATATAATCTTGTTTTGTTGTTGTCAGATGTTAATAGGCAATAAATATGTATATTGTTGTTCACTGGCCAAAGTTAAAAGACTGGAGTAACTGTTTCCCTGCATTATAAAATCCTCTTATTCCTCTTATTTATATAAACCCCATCCCAGATTCCAGATTTAGATCCACAGTTGATACAAGTTATGTAAATTTTTATTTTGTTTTTATGATTTCCGTTATTATTTTTTCCACACTATATATGAATACAGACAACAATACAGTGTTTCTATGTAAGTTGGGATATCATTTTAATGTAACATAGCCATCTAAATAAAACATCACTTGACATTGTTAATATAAAAGAATTCTAACTTCTTGTAAAAAACCCCATGGTTTTGCAATAATTTATATTGTAATATGTGGTATTTGTGGAAAATAGTAGAATGTAGATTTTAGGAATTAAGTAGGAAAATGAATTGCATCATAGTTCCTTCAAACTCCTTGGGCTGGCCAATTTAACAAGGCTTCAGTCTCCCTTTGGTGCATCCCAGTTTTGTGGAGGTGAGGTCAGGACAGGTGGTTTGCTGGGATTCAGCAAGTCTTTAGTCTTGATCCCACCTTCTTCTGAAGGTCCTTCTTTGCATTGCTGCCATGCAATAAGTACAACATTTGATAAATAAGGTTCTAATGGGAAATTATGAAACTGTCACACAGTTTTGTCTGGAAGGGGATGCTACGGGTTGCTTTTTGTATCTAACTCAGCTGAATGAGTCCTAATGTGCTGTAAAGCTGATCTGTCTGCCTTTCCAGAAATATTTGAATTAAAAGTTGTTCCATTTGAGCTTTGATAGAAGCATATTTGTGCTCCTTCAATTCCACAAGAAAGTATCAGTGGAGTTATAAACCCACCAGGAGAGACATATACTTCTAGTTTTCTGAGGAGCCGTTCTGGTCCCAGTTGCTGTATGAGGTGAGGTAGACAGGTAGCATCAGGCGGTTTTCAAATAAAAGATGAAGATGGCAGCAGCAGCAGCAGGTTACAGCCTTGGGCTCAGCAAATATTCGATTCAGCTGCAGCAGGTTCAGGCCTGAGGCAGGACAGTAGAGCTGACTCCTGCAGAAACAGAGTCAGACCTGTCACCACTGCAGTTCATCCATGAACGTGTGCAGCGGGGATACTACAGAAACTATGTGGAGCCATGCAGTTACAGGTCAGTCAGGCAGTTTGCACCATCTGGCTTGCTCCTTAAACCCAGAATTCCCCCACAAATGGGAATTGGGTAATACCTGCTGAAAAAACCTGTTTATTGAAAGGTGCATGACTTAAAAGAATTTGAAAGTTGTTTTTATGGAATGTGTATAGAAAGACTGGTATAAGCAAAGAAACTATAAACAGACATAAAGATGTCCCAGTCCTGGCTACTGACAGCTGCTGAACAGTCCCACTGGGCCAGTGTAGAATCCTGAGGACCTTGGTAAATGAGAACACTGGATCAGCAGAATTCATGGCCCAGGAAGGAAAGCATTAAAGAGACAATCCTTTGCATATGTTTGTAAGGGAATCTATATTCAAGTAAATCTATATGTCTTTCTTTTAGATATTTGCCCCAATGAAAGTTTTTTAGCCCCAAACCTCTGTTTCACCAGTATTGGTCTAATAATTATTTTCTTTCTCTCCATAACCTGTGCTGCTCTTGGATCCTTAAGAACAGAGCTGGATATAGCAACTTTTACACTTTTGAGCAGCAAAAAAAATTAAAAATCATACCTTCTTAAAGGAAAAAAAAAAAAGTAGATAAGCAGAGTTTCCTACCTTAAAAAATTAAAGCATATTATGTATATTCTAATAAATAAAAAAACCCTAGATCTAGTTTAATCTTGACAGTGAAACTTTAATCACTTGAGAGTGGAGGCAGAGAGAGCTGTTACACTATATAGTCATAAATATTTGGGCTTGTTATTTCTAGCACTCAGAGTTCAAAGTCAATGGGAATCTCTCCATTAATATGAAGCAAGAGATCAATCCTGAGAGCACAAGTTTTATTAATTGAAAGGCTAGACCTAAATAAAGAAAGTAAAATATAATTCATAGAAATTAATTGATGCATTGATCCTCAAACACCCATAAAAAAAAAAAAATACTGTTTTTAACTGTATCCTGTTAAAAAGTAGAGGAAGAAACAGGAAGAAAAGATGAAGAAAAGATCTCTCTGTCCAGAACATTGTCTCTTCTTTACACATGAAGCTCTTTTGAAGTCAGCAATAGTAGAGACTGGGAAACTGCTAACTTGAGAACTGCAGCCAGAGAAACACTGGATCAATGTACCAAGAATTTTTCTCTTTTGCCAAGCATAGTTGCATTGGTTTGAAATGGAAAAAAAATGACTAAATGAAAACAAGATTTTTCATTTCAAAGAAAAGAGAAATGAGAAATTTTCTGGTCTCATCAACGACATCAAAACACTTGGGCAAAGAAAATGTATAAACTGGCTGTGTAATTCTGTAAAGATTTAGATCAGTGACAGACAGCTTGTCTGTGAATTCATCCATGGGTATGCTTTACTGGGATTTCTAAAGCAAATGCTGAGGTCTGATTCAGGGGGGCTGTTATGAAATGGTAGAACAATCCACAGGGGATAAAATTCTTCGCTAATAAACACCAGTTAAAAACTACATAATTACTGAATAAGCACTTTTTAAAATAAAAAGTATCTTAAATTTTTTAAATAATGCACATTTAACATAGAGTGCTCTGAAGCAGATGTCTCCTTGACATGTGCATTCAAGCTGTTGGTGGTGACCTTGTAGGGCAAAGCAGTTTTGAAAATTAGTTTTTGCCTCTCAATCTGTGAAAATAGTGCTGTAGTGAAGATTTAATAAAAGTCATAGCTTCTTTTAGAAGCTTATTTCAGCAAAGTAAACAATTAAAATAACAAATGTCAGCTATTTCTCAGCTTGACAGTTAACACAACACAGCTTTTGCTTAGCATGATGTACAGAATGTATGGGAGGTATACCTATAATTCATTTTATGTAGGTATGGTTCACCTATTATATTTTAATACAGTGATAAATTAACAAACAATGCAGCAGTTTTCATAGTGGTGTGAGAGCTCGGGGAAAACCCATCTGGCATGGAAAAAGTGTATGGCCAGAATAGAGGAGAAAAATGAAATTAGGGAATTTCTGAAGGATTTTAAGCTTTGCAAAGAAACGGAGAAAATTTATAGCCCTTTCTCTTAAGTTCTGTTACCTACTGGGGTGGAGCAGAGACAAAGGGATAAGGTTTGCATTTTTATTTCAACATGGTTTTTGCCTAAAATGAAAAAAAGCGAGAGGGCAGTTACAGTTTTGAATTCCATGCACCTATGAAGTTACATGTCACTCAGGAACTGAGTCAGAAGGAAGCTGCAATCACATACTCTAAAAAGTATTATTCTGGCAAAAGGGGGTACTGGATCTCAGCAGAAGCTAAAGCAGCTCTCGGGGGTTTTGCCCACTATTGCCACCTCTTCGAAGCAGCATAGCCACGAGTCTCACACTGCCTGTATCCAGCAGCTTTGCAATACTGGAATAGGTTCTTTATGTAAGCTTTACATTCTGCTGTGGAGATTTCTGTGGATGTTTCCTTCTGTTGTTGGCCTGATGGTTTGGTGTAAAAAAAGACATAAATAATGAACACCAGAGATTCAGGTTTCCATTCTTGACCTGCACTTGAGCAACCTTGTTAAGTCTGTGAGAGAAAGTAAAGTGTGTAGTATTTATAGCCTCTCATTTTGCAGTTCTGTTTTTGTGAACCCAACTTGAGGTGACTGAGAACTTGTAATTTCAACTACAGACATCACTCATTTGAATGGGCAGAACTGCTTGCTCTTGTCTCTTGGAATCCCAGAACTAGGAGAGCATGCTTTGAGAAGTTTGTCCTTAACCTCTGCCTCAGGTTTCTTAACTGCAAGGTATATATAATGCTTTTTTTCTTTCTGAATGGTTTGTGAAATAGAGATAATTCTCATTTGTGCACATAAGTGCCCCTTATAGCTGAGAAAGCAAATTGTGGAGACAGGTGAAAAGACAATGGCCAATGTAAATAAGGTGATAGATTCAGAAATGTCTAATCACAGGTCCAAAAGCAGTCAACAAGGTTATGAGCCCTCACCTCAGAAGTCAGCATTTTAAAAATTTGATGGTCAGTGACCATCATTTAAAAGTCAAAAATAATGTACTTAGTATGTTTCTGCAGGAGCAGAGGGAATTTTTTCCTAGAGAAGTGCAACATAGTCTGTATTTGTTTGGGGTTCTGCTTTCCTTCCTGGATACAGTTAAGAAAACTACTTTTAAATAAGTGGTAAAACAAATGAGTGGGTTCTGCTCTCTCTGATTTTTATTTTAAATTTTTTTCTAATAATGTACTCTGTGGCACAATGCTTGTCATATTCAAGGTGAGGGCAATCATATGTGAGAACACCGTAAGAATACTGATAGTGCAGATCTAAATTTCTCCATGGATATCTGAGAATGTACCATAAAGGGAAAATCCCTATCTCATTCTAACTGTTTTTATTTCTTTTTCATCTTGAATGATTGGAGCACTCACAAATGTGTAAAATGTAAATATTTTTTAAAGTGGTTAAAAATATTAAATCCATCCCTTTTTCTAAGTCAATGAATCAGGGAGAACACAATCAGTTTCTAGATGTTAATTATAGGGCTGCCCATAGAAAAAACCTTCATCCAGCCTTCAAGAAGACACTGACTGAATTGCAACTTCTGTGTTACAATTGTATTCACATAGATGTGCTCTTCCTATTTAGCATTTAAGTTTTGGCTGGCTTTGGCCTTGATGCTATGCTATGCATTGCATTAAGTAGAGTCAGTAGCAAAGAGTGGTGCTACAGCCCTGGCACATCAGCTTGCACTCTTCTCCTTGAGCACATCTTGTGTGAAGTGCTGGTTATTTGGCATTTATAGAAATAAAAAACGCAGGGATAAAAACAATTGTTTTTTTTCTTAGCCTTTAGAGATGGCTTTTATTGCTCTAAAACCTTGCTTAGCCTGATTAGCAAGGTTGAGTAAAGAGATGAATGTTTTTATCACTGCAATCAGCGTAACCGTAACCTACATACTTTTTATGGCAGCATTGATTCCATGAAGCAATGGGAAGGAATCATTCTGTTGGCTTGAAGACTGTCTGCAGAGCAATTTAGCAAGAGGAAGCCAGGAGTAGTGTGTAGTAGATGAGAGACTGGTTTGGCAAGAGTTATTGAAGTTTTCACTGGCAATTTTTTTGCCTTGTGAGTCTGCAGTCTGTTAGTCTCTAGGAAAGGAGTCACTCAAGGTACTGAAAATAAATGCAGACGTTAAAGGCCAACTTGTGAACTCATTACCAAGGGATGTGTCTGCTGAGAGAGCTGAATCCTGATACTTGTATTTCTGTGGGTAGAAATGATGGTTATTTCAGCTCTGTTCTTAAGGGAAGGCTTTCCTTAGGTGTGTGTTTGGTCCTCCACCACAGACTTTTTGGATTTGAGAGTGTTGGATTTCTTGAAAGCTGAACGGCCTGTGGAACTTGCACATAGAAAGTGATTAATTGTCTAAAAAGGGCAATTTATTTAAAATTAAATCATGGAGTAACATTTATCAAAGTAGAGATCTGGTAACATTTAGCAAACAAGTGCACTTACAGAGAAGTTATAGAGTGTGAATAATCCCAAAATACCTCATCTCCACAAATTGCCATGTGCCAGCTAAGCAGCAGGAGCTATGTGTGTTCTCCTGACAACTGCAAGGTAAAACATATTGGACTGCAGTATACTCATTTTTTTGAGAAGCTATCTGGAAAATAGTAGAAGACACTACATGTTATTTCACACTTTCCAAGTGCGTGCAGATGGTGATTTACCAGGGCTCAGCTGTATGTTCACAGCAGGACACAGCAAACTGAACGTGTGCGGGTCCCCCATGTAATGAATAATATTAAAAGCATACTATTAGGCAAATCAGCCATGCCCAAAACATTTGCAAGATGTAATGCATTTGTGAGTGTACTATCTTAAAACATTGTAATTCAGTAAATGAGCACATACAAATTATTTGCTGTAGCACCTGGTATCAGTAAAGGTAAGAAGCTGGTATATGGAGCACTGAAAAAATTTTTGGTTGTAGTTTTCTTTCAGATTTACCTTAATTATACCCAGGAAAATGTCAGTCCAAAAATTAAAGACCTTTGGCTTATAAGGTGATTCTCTTTCTACAGTGAATGTAAACAAAAATCAGTATCTGGCGAAGGACTGAGGCAGAGATGCGGCTGGAGCCAGAATGAGGGTTGAGTAGGACCTGTGACAGCTCTTACAGGCCTGTGTCCACTAACAGATTTGAACCAACACTGGGAGTCTTGCACTGCTGAGAGCCAAATCAGATAGCAGGCTTCAGTGCTGCAACAACACTATGTGTTGTTTGCAATGGCCACCACAGCACCACTGGGACGCTTCAATGGGTTGTCCTCAGCATAGCTAAAAAAAAGTACAAGCTGGAATTTTTCAGGCCCTAACTCTTATAAAAACTTGGATTTGATGCATTATGTTTAGACAGATCATTGTGCTTCAAGGTAATGTTTCACTTCATGATAATTTTGGCCTTTTCAGTATTTATGTGGTTATGGTTCACAAAATACACATGATGTTCTTGGAATTACTGGGAAGGAGCCATCTTGCTGATCAAGTTCTGTATAAAATAGGGCCACGCTACTTGTGCAACGCTTTTTATAAAGAGAAAATTCTGCCTACATCAAAGACAGTTATAAGGAGCAGGAAGGGAGTTATAATTCCCACAGGCCTAATACAGCTTTTACTGTGATCTGTATCATATATGCATGTCAGAGTAGGTCAAACAATATGAAAGAGCTCAAACATTTGTCTTTGACATAAATAGAATGAGGCTGTTGTGTTATTTTTTGCAGGTTTTAAAATACAGAGTTAATAATCGCTATTACCGTGTCTCTTTTCACATGCTATGTTCAATTATCTCTTCAGTGAGAGAGTATGGAGGTCCTAGTCCATTTTCCTTTGAAGGCATTAGTCATGCACGTTCAGCACTGGAATTTTAGGTGCTTCTGATAAGTGACTTTTTGTTTTGGTCATGTTTTTCTTCCTTGCACGTTAGTAAGAGCTGAATTGCATGTGTCTCATCGATTTGTATCTGCCTTCTACCTATGAAGGCAAATAGTTCCAGTGCAGCAGGATCTTTGAATATTCCTTTTAAATGTTTTAATTGATGAAGTTTTCCATTTCTCATAAACAATCCTAATATGTAGTTCCTCTGTATGAGGGTCATGTACCCGGAACTCTAATTGGTGATGGAGCATTTTATACATACATTACAACTGTTACTTCAGGAAAATAACAGGAAAGTGTCTTTGCATTCAGTTGATTTGTGAGGAAAATAGAATTTATTCATCAAGCCATGACTTCTTGTTACTGTGTAGTATCTCATCAACTAAAATGCATACTATAACCACTTCTCTGATAAATATTTATTGCTGTCTGCTGCATAGTACAACTCAAAGTAACACAAGGTATAGGAGTCTTTTGGAAAAAGCTGTGAACAGAGTCTGGTTAAACTTATGAACTAAAGTTTAGTCAATTGCATAAAATAGGAAAGTTGCTTTTCCTAAATGTGGGACATCAAAAAGTATGTAGTATTTGTAGAGCCATTTTGTATGTAACCATCTGCAATCTGAGCCTTGTTCTGTTCAGTCAAAACCCCAAGGTGACAAGTAGTGATCAGCTTTCACATCATTTTCTCTCTATTTATGAATATGTTTATTCTCAACATGCTAATTCATCTGTGTTAGTGCTTAGGTCCAGGTGTGAGGACAGGACTGTTTCTTTAGGAACTGGTATCGGGGATTCACCTAGTTAGGATATTAGTCTCTTATTCCCTGTGACCGTTTCTAGAAACCAGTCATAGTGTTGTGTGGTTCACAGTGGAGACTTCTGTAAAGGATTGCTTAAATTAAAATAAAATGTGCTTTATAGGAAATTGCTGTAATCATAATGGTGAATTCAAAAGAAATAACCTTGTCACTAATCCCAGATTTCAATAGGAAATATCTGTGATCTTTGGAGATTTTAGTATAATGTTGCAGACTTGGGCAGTAGAATTTCCTTAGTGTCTGAAAAAATCATTCCATGACTGAAGTGTGACATGCTGCATATTTAGATGCACCTCAGGAGGGACAGGGTGTGTCCTTTCCCCTTTTCTAAACTTTTGATATTGTGGTTTCATAGGGGTTTTCCCAGCAAAACCAAGAGGAAGTGCAGGCACTCTGCACTTCTTAAATGCAGGCTAGGTCTTTATTTCCCAGGGTGCTAAGCACCCTTTGTGCTTGGTGGCTCAAAGGCAACCGTGCTTGCACAGCACCTCAAAAATGTGAGTCCTTACTGCAGGTAGGTGCAACTGGAAATACTGGCTGTTTTCCCAGAATGAATTGGGTTTAGCACTGTGCAGAAGAGAAGAGTTTTTCTTCCCCACCCTTTGTCCTCAGGCTCATGGGTGATTTATACTTAGCTGTTATTGCTGGTACAGAATAACTCATTACAATGCAAGAGCCCAGTCTTCATGCTTCACTCACTCCAAAGGCTCCTCTAGTAAGCAGCACTGCAGCTCTTTTCTGGTGAAGAGAGCTTTAAAACTATTTAAAGCTGTGAGCATATATGAAGTGACTTCTTTGAGAACCACGATTTTTTATAATGCTGGGTAAATATTGCTCAGTTGCATTTGGTGTAGCGGAATCAGTAGCACTTGACAGCTGATTACTTACAGAAACTAAAAGAAAAATCTCATTCCTTTCTCCATCTTCAGTATTGGTAAAAATTTGAAATGTGCTCCACTAAACTGGAGAAATGAGGAAAGTCCTTGTAGAGAGGCTTCTGCACTGGCTGGTAGATTTAAGACTATACTGTTGAGAGGGTGAATAACAACAGCTGTATCTCCTGTAGCTTAGACTCTCTCTCTCTCCAATACTGGCACCAGCATTATTGTTATCAGCCCAACATTTTTGTCACAAATTACTCAGAAAAGCAAGACTAATGATCTAAAATTAGTGGATGCCACTGAACCCCCAAGAAATTAAAGCACTATGTATTAGCCATTTCAAAACTAGAGGTTATTATTTTTGTAGCTTGTTACTTTATATCCCGTTTTAGAACACAGTTTAGGGACATCATAAACATCTCAAGCTCGACTTCATTAATTAAGAAGTGAACTAGAACGCTTGTATGAGGCTGCTATTTTGTGGAATAGCTGTCTCCCTAAAAATAATGAATTTCTGTGGACAGCATATATTGTTGACTTTGCAGCTTTTATAGATTTCCTATGCTCTAAAGATTAAATCTTTTCAGCTACTAGTCATTCACTTAATGGATTGCTTATATTGACAATGACTATTCCTATTTCATGAATATAAAAGAAAAATTAATTTGATAATTGGCTCTATTTACTGGCATTTTTCAAGTGAAAGTTAATACATCTTCTATAGATATTGATTTCAAATGGTGCACATGTATTGACCGAATTTAAAGTTCTCTGCCCTCTGCAGAGGAGGACTCTTCCAACTAGAAATAGTAAAGTGAATCCAAGAAAAATATACTATTTTAAATGAAACTGCCATCACATAGTTTCAGACAAATGTACTTGCAACTTCACTTACTACAGGATAGTATTTGTAAACTGATTGATTGAAAAAAACAAAGAGCCTTTTCCTGTCATGGTAGTATCAGGACAATTTTATTAATCTTCCTGTAAATGCAGGGAAGTCAGCTATTAATGGACTTATAAACTGGAATATATAAGGAATATATGGATTTATAAATGGAATTATAAAAAGCACTGTTCGTTTGCGTTTAGCATTATGCAGCAGCAGTAAGAACATGGTATTCTGATCATTCAGAAGTGGTTTAGAGTCCAGGTGGTACTGTAAGCAGAAGGATGAAGCAAAACAGTTTCTTTTTCATGCTAAAGTAAAACTGTATCACATAAATGTATCTTGGGCACCTTGTCAATATCTCACAGTGTCTATTGAGAAATGAATTACCAATTTCTGCTAAATGATTAAACATGACACATGTAGTTTAGCTGGGTCTAGTTCTATTGCTTGCTTGGGGGGTTAGTCTGGTTGTGGTTTATGAGTTGGCTACAGTAAATCTGAATTACTTGTAATTTGCTTCTCTCAACATATGTGGTCTTGTGCTGTATTTGAAAATTAAATGTAATTGCCTCTGTCAGACCATTCACATTAAGGATTGTCCTCTTCATCCTTTGGCAATTAGTAAATGGGATTTTGTGTTTAGCTTGAGCTATGGGGCATGGCCAGACAACCTGAGCTTGCTAACCCACTCAGCACCATGCCTCTGTCCAGGCACAGATTTCTGGAGAGGGCAGCTGCTGGTGGCATTGCTGCCCTTCTGCTGAAAAGTGTAGACTTGGAGGCGCCTTTTGGGGTGGATGTGTAAAACCAGCTGTTTCAGTTGGCCTCCTCTCTTTGCTCCTGGCAGGTTTTCTTACCAGCAAGTGGCTGTTACTGGTTGCCACCTCACAGGAGCAGGGATGACATGCATGACAGCAGGTGATTCTGGTTCAGCAGTTTTATATGGTTTTTGGTGTCTGAGAGGTATTAGAAAGAGCTCCAGAAGCTGCCCTGGCTTTTATTTGGCTTTCATTGAAACATGTGAGAGAACTTGTTCAGCAGGCTATTTCATCTCTCTGATACAGATTGAAAGGCTTAGCATAACATACAGTGTGCAATTTTTACCAATAAAGTGTTGGTGAGGATTACATAAAGACATCTTTGACTTTGTTTAGCATTCTGTTTAGAGATACTGCCTCATTACTGAAAGCCTGTTGTCCTCAAAGTACCGACTCCATTTACTATCTGAGTATTAACTCTACCTTGAGTTTGATCTTGCATGAAACCTTGATGTTGAATGTTCTAATAATTTTCTTTTGAGTTAACCAACTGAAAGGGAGTAAACACAACAGCTATAGTTAGCAAAATTTGGCTACTCATAAAATAATATTTTTTTCTTGTACATTAGTTCCTCTAATACTTGAATAATCTAATTCTGCCACTTTTGATTATAAAATTTATTTTTAAAAACAATTTCATAAAGTTGTGTAGCTTGATTAAAATTAATTAATTGAAGAAGAGTGAACTCAGGTATGGTTAACTTACTGTGAATATGAAACCTGATTTGAAGCAAAGATCTCAAGTATGAACAGAATCACAGTAACACTTCTGTAGCTCTTGCTCTCTTCTGGAGGTGTTTAATTCAAGCACTGACCTAAACTCATCTGGCTTAGCTGCATGACCTGTGGGATCATAGCTGAAGACTGTATGGCTGTGGGCATACTGAACATTATTATTTCACTAATATTTTGTCCACCAGTTTATAAATTAAGTATTTATCATGTAGAGTCTGTAATGCTTCAAAAGATTATGGGGCTCAGCTTTGTTCTACCTCAGGCAAGAATTATATTTGTTGCAGTGTAGTTTTACCAACGGACCATGAGTCTGGAATTTTGTTTTATGTCTGCTGAATAAATAACTCTTTGAACCATAGATCACACAACAGGTACTGACTAGTTTCCTTTGTTGAATGCCTCCACTTGTACTAGGTATCTTAGATACCGAGTTTTTGCTATGGTTTTAAAAAAAACTTATGGCCTGAATTTTTTTGGACATAATACAAGCCCTTGCAGTGTTGTGTTGGTATACACAAGAATTTCTCTTAAAGCATGTCAATATTCACCCTGGTATTGAAGGTGCTGTTACTATTGTGGACTTTAATGGGGTATAGATCTTTCCCAGAATCTGAGAACTAAAAGACTGCCTTCATTTTGGAGGTGGACAAGACATCAGATTAAGTAGGTCAGCACATCAGTAGGTATTGAACTAATCGTAAAGGAGCCTTGGAATAGTGGTTAAAGAAACATTGATTTTTTTTTTAATGCTAGCAATATTTGTGCATAGGATGGATTTCCACACTTGCCCTTTACTACTGCATTGACCAAAAAATAAAAATCCGCACTTGTTTGTTTTTCATCAGGTGGAAATATGTAGTACACACAAATATTTGCCACCTTGTTTGACCTTGTCCCAAGATATTTACATCTTGGAACCCATTTAAATTTTCTTGTTTTGTTGGACTTTGAAGTATTTGGCAGCAAAAGAGATATTGTTGACATACCAAATATTACTTTTAGTTTTAACTGCTTATCATACTGTATATGCTGCATGGAAATGAGAAACATTTAAACCAGTTGACTTCATCTGCTCTTTTCAAGGCAGAAGTATATTTATTTAAAGGAAGGAATAAACAGCCAAGGTTCAAAATACTAAGCCTAGTATACCTGAGTAAAATAATAACAAACCTTTCTTAGGGATATTTAAAAAACATCTGTGTTTGTGCTGAAATACACCTCGCCTTAAGAAAAAAAAAGAAAACAAAAAACGACCAAAACCAAACCAGAATGCCGTGAAACTCAACTGACCTGTATGTTTGTCAAGACATGCCCATTCTGAAAGATGAGGGCACATTGGTACCGTGTGTCCTAGCCCCTACCAGGCATGACAAGTGTCACAGACACAGGGGTAGAATTTAATAATGGATGTCTTAGAGTAAATGAAAGAACAGCACCTCCCTTTCCTGCTCTGTATAGGGTAACCAGGACCATATCTGCTGTCTCTCTGTCTCAAGAAGTTCTCTCTGTTTCTCCTGAGATGGAAAAAAACATCCATTTAAAACTCTGGTTAAAAATTGGTCTCATGGGTTCACATCCCTCACTTGTTTCTTTAAGGGGAGTCAGAAGCATTTCTGGGTCTTAAGTGTCTCTCATGCCCCATTTTGACTCCCACATGCTATGATAATAAAATAAACCAGTATGATTTCATCTGAAACAGTAAACTGAAATTTCAGGGTAAAGGGACAGCATAAAACATGCCAGCTGAGAGTAAAGGCCACAGCTGAAAATTGGGGAATCAGGGGGAGAGGTTACGCTGGAAGACAGTAATAATTGTAATAAACATCCCAAGTGAGTTTTGCTCTTGAACTCCCAGCCAAGTGATTTGTTATTGCTTACCTGAATTACAGCATCTGCTAGAGACCCTAAACAAGGTTGTGCTGGACAGGGAGCATGTGTAGGGTTAGTGGCAGTGCCTATCCTCAACAGGTCTAAATCTCAACAGTTTCTAAATGGGCCAATCTAAATGGGGTTTAGCATCTACAAAAATGTTACCATAGCAGTAAGAATTCCTTGATGTAGCTTCAGTCTCTGTGATACCAGAAGCACTTATCAAAGAAGAGGGCAAGGCTCCTTTGCTGAAGACTCTTCAAAGTAAATTGAAGGGCTGGAATACTGCAGGGAGCAATCTTGCATCAGCAAAGCAGCACACTGCCGATGACCTATTAGCTCTATGTCATCTCCAAACTTGGTTGTATATTACTTGATTTGATTCATAACAGGCTGGGAAAGAGACCTTTATTTGTCATACAAAAAATAAACTTTTACACACCAAATGAGAAGTTTATTACTGAAAGTAATAAAAAGTCCAAAACAGCTCCTTTGAGAGAGAGGACAGAAGTGCTTTCTCCTGTGCTGACATCATATTTATGGGCAAAAAGTAGATGCTTCTTCCTCTCTGCATCCTGCCATCTCCTTGCATATATTAATTTTTTCTGTACAGTTTTAGTACAGACCTTGGCCCTGCATGTTGAAAAGTGCATGCAAAGTTTAAATTAGCCAGTATCAGATGGGATTCAGGGAGAACTTCCATTCCTTTATCAACATCTGGTGGCTGCTGAACTTGAAATCTGACATATAGTTGAATGCTTTTCTTGTTGAGTGCTGGCCAGCCAGCCACCCTTCATGTGTGATCCATTACTACGTAGTATCTCAATAACTCTGAGCAAGGTCCCAAAGACAGCTACACCTTCACAATCTTCTGCTATAGAAGATCAAATGTAA